>NC_051863.1:172637285-172806857 GCF_015732765.1 Culex quinquefasciatus
ACCATGAATAGTCATGTAAAACAATCATAGAATAATATTAAATACCATAGGACCCATCGAAACCGGTCGCACCGATCTCAAGTGGCCACATCCGGAACCGCATCAGGAAACAGCGTAAACCATTCTTGATTTTGGATGAGGACATGAGTTATACACTTCTCTTTTTAAAACATGAAGTTTGATATGTCACAAGAGTGGCGCCAGGAGTTGGCCAAATATGATCTTCGAATGTGGCCACCGGAGAACCTGAGAACCGGTCAAAAACAGAGACCCTAAATAGGGAGAATGATCTAAGCTAGATAAATCAATCTGGAAACGTATGTTTTGAGCTTGGCAACACTGATAAGTTTTGCTGGGCGTAAAGACAAATGCTCGTTTGGATACGTCAAACTCGTGTCTGTTTGGGTGCGTCAAATTCACTTTGACCAGTCTCCCTATTTAGGATCTCTAGTCAAAAGGCAAAAATATATCTCCATCGAAATTCAAGAGATTTGATACGTCGCATGACTAGTTTACGTTGGTTCCTAATGCGGTTCCGGATGTGGCCACCGGAGATCGGTTGAACCGTTTCCGATGGGTCCTATGGTATGACTTATTATTTTATGATTGCGGCAAACCCGTATCTGATCACTTTTTTTATTTTAATGCATAAATCTTAAATTGACAAGACAACATTTTACGATGAATCAATTAAGGGGACCACCGCTGAGACGAACTGTCAAGTAGGACCTTTTCTGTCAAGATGGGCCACGATGTTGTTTTTTTTTCTAAATTGAGTTGAAAATCCATTTTAATTCCTTTTTTTCCAAAGGGTCATAGTGCTAAGAAAAATAAGCATTAGGACCCAATTACAGATGTGTTTCGAAAATAATATAAAATACTATTTTCTTTTTTAGGTGTGTGTGTGTGACCCAATTCAATACCCGCTAACCGGTAGCGAAATTATGGGAAAGTATAATTTGTATCAGACTGTGTACTTACCGAATGCTGATACAGCTTATCTCAGTCCCGGGTATTAGGTGGTGATAGCCCTCGCGCTGCTTCCAACGACCCATTCCAGAATGACAGAGCTCCTTGCGGTCCAATTCCGAGGTCGCTGGGCATTGTTCGGCCCCGCCTAAACATAGAAGCAAGCATCTGAAGGAAACTCGATCTATATTTAGACTTCCAATCCCCTCAGGCAAATCAGGGATCAGCGCGTATTTAATAATATGAGAAGAAGAGATAACATGTTTCAACACTACGGATCAATTCACTGCTAGAGTGTAGACCTTCTGATGGCCGACTGCTTAGCAGTCCCAGACCACCACCAATTCAAAGGTGTGAGTTCGAATCCCACCTGATTCATTTCAGTTTTTATTATTATTATATTCAAAATCCTGATTCCAAATTTCAAAGGTACCGACCGGGATTTGATCCCTGAACCTTCTGCTTGGGAGACAGAAGCCGTAACCATTAAGCCACGGAGCCGGTTAAATACTATTTTCTTTTTTAGGTTGTGGTAAAAATATCAAAAACAAAAAGGCAGTATTTTATTTAAATCATAAACATTCAATGGAAATGAATGATTGAACACCCCAAGTCAACCAAGATCATGCACGCTGGTTGCCTAACTCTGGGCGTTTTCGAATGTTGAGCATCGTGCAAGCGAGACAACTACGTTTTCATCGTTTTCTTTCCCCTTCTCGCAAACTCACTCTTCCAATCTGTCATTCTGCGCTGCGCTGTCAGTTCAACTTGGTTCGTGATCAAAAGTCGCTTCAGAAAAAAATAAGTGCAATTTTCGCGTTGAAAAAGTGCTTCCCGGGGGTACAAATCTAGTGAACCTTTGACCAGTCCGCACTCTCGGAATTCCGGCGCAACCCGTTGCATTTATCCTTTGGCCCGCGTGCACAAACTTCCGGTAAGTTGTAGCGATTGTAGAACTCTGGATTGAGTCACCGTCACTTTACGTGTCAAAGTCAACCCAGCAGAAAATCCCGTTCGTTTTTTTTTTGTTGCTTTTATCATCGATTCCCACGCCCGTGGCCACTCCCCGTCCCTTGCCACCTCGGAGCACTTGAAGGAATTTCGATTTGCGCACTACCTTCAGCGGAATGTTTGGTGTGGTTGTTGATATTCTGGATTCCTTCCAGATGGGCGGATTGTTCCAGTGGAACCGTATTTTCTTGTGCTTGTCAAAGTGAAGCCCCCTTTTTTGCTGCTAGTCTCACTTTGTAAATATGTACTTTCGGTGCTAGCCCAAGTACGCGATAATGAAATCATCACAGCGAATTGTTTTCCAGTTCTGCAAAAAAATGCAATAATTTTGCATTTGATAAATTAACATTGGAAATTTTTCAAGGGAGCGCTTTTATGTTACGTAAGGCCGTTGCAAATATTTTTTGAAGTTTATGTCCTTCGGCTCTGACCTAAGTCGAGGGGGGAGGGGGCAAAATAATAAAAAAAAAAATATAAAAATTGAAATTACAAGCCCAGGTT
This sequence comes from Culex quinquefasciatus, assembly GCF_015732765.1. Lineage (NCBI taxonomy): Eukaryota > Metazoa > Arthropoda > Insecta > Diptera > Culicidae > Culex > Culex quinquefasciatus. Next base: position 172,639,767 of record NC_051863.1, read on the forward strand.
TCAGCATTTGGATGAAAAAAGTGTTTTAAATGAATTTTACAGGCAAACAGTTGCTTTCCAATCATTAGTTTTAAAATATCGAGGTATTGGCGGATTTTTTTTTCGCAAGAAAAACTTTTTGTGGGACTGTACAGTGGTATTTTATGAAAATTTTAAATGTTTTCAAAGGAGTTCAAACATGCTAAATATAATTCTAAACGCGGGAAAATGCATTTTAACTGGTTTTCAGTTGATTAAACATAAATTGTCATTAAAATTTTGAAGTTTTTCGAAAAAAAAAAGTTTGAAGGGCGACATTAACTTTGAAAATAATTTGCAACGGCCTAACGCAAAAAAAGGTTTTTAGACCCCCTTTCCGTCCCTCGTAAAAAAATTCCATGCAAATTTAAAACGAAAATGTATAGAGCGTAACACGGGCTTCAACACCTCCCCCCCCTCCATTTAACTGCGTTACGTAATAAAAGAACGCTCCCTAATTGCCTTTTTGTTTTCTGTTGTTAAAAAATATATCAAAAATAAAAATATTAAAAATATATAATCAAAAATAAACATTTTGTTGAAGCACAGATATTAAAAAGTTCAGAAATTAAGATATCAAAATCAAAAATCAAATATTGCAAAAATGAGAATTAAGAAACCATTAACAAAAAATTAAGAATAGTTAAAAAAAAACACAATTTACAATCCGAAAACCATAAATTAAAAATTCTACAAATCAAATATTAAAATAATCGATACTTCAAAAGTTTGAATATTTGAAAAACCTGGAAAATTTGGAATACAAAATAATTTGAGATTTTTTGAGAATTTGTCAATTTTTAAACTTTCAAATCAAAATTGTGAAATGTTTAAACATATAAAAAAATGAATATGAATTTTCATTTATTTTTTAAATTCAGGTTTTCTAAAATCCCTTAATACAAAAATGAAAACTAAAATCAAAACGAGATATTTAATTATTCAACAATTGTCAAATGCAAAAAATCTAACGTCTATAAACTAAAAATTCAGAAATTTAAAATATTGAAAATTCAGAAATTTCAAAATTAAAGAAATCGTAAGTTCAGAATACAGTGGACTCTCTGGCTGTCGATCTTCTCGATACCAATATTTCTCCAGCTGTCAATAAATTTGTCAGTCCCATCAAATAGATTGCTTTGATTTTTCGTTCTATAATTTGATAACTCCCGCTCTCGACGGTCCCTTCAATATTGACAACGAGAGAGTCCACTGTATCAAAAATTTACATGTTTAACATTGATACGAAAAAAAAACATCAAAAATAAGAAAAATTAAATTTTAAAATCGTAATACATAATTATACAATTAGTGGAGACAAAAATGGCGAATTCTAATATAATTTATAAAATTTAGAATTTAAGAATATTAGAATATAATAATATAAGAATTTTAGAATTTAAGAATTTAAGAATTTAAAAATTTAAGAATTTAAGAATTTAAGAATTTAAGAATTTAAGAATTTAAGAATTTAAGAATTTAAGAATTTAAGAATTTAAGAATTTAAGAATTTAAGAATTTAAGAATTTAAGAATTTAAGAATTTAAGAATTTAAGAATTTAAGAATTTAAGAATTTAAGAATTTAAGAATTTAAGAATTTAAGAATTTAAGAATTTAAGAATTTAAGAATTTAAGAATTTAAGAATTTAAGAATTTAAGAATTTAAGAATTTAAGAATTTAAGAATTTAAGAATTTAAGAATTTAAGAATTTAAGAATTTAAGAATTTAAGAATTTAAGAATTTAAGAATTTAAGAATTTAAGAATTTAAGAATTTAAGAATTTAAGAATTTAAGAATTTAAGAATTTAAGAATTTAAGAATTTAAGAATTTAAATTTAAGAATTTAAGAATTTAAGAATTTAAGAATTTAAGAATTTAAGAATTTAAGAATTTAAGAATTTAAGATTTAAGAATTTAAGAATTTAAGAATTTAAGAATTTAAGAATTTAAAAATTTAAGAATTTAAGAATTTAAGAATTTAAGAATTTAAGAATTTAAATTTAAGAATTTAAGAATTTAAGAATTTAAGAATTTAAGAATTTAAGAATTTAAGAATTTAAGAATTTAAGAATTTAAGAATTTAAGAATTTAAGAATTTAAGAATTTAAGAATTTAAGAATTTAAGAATTTAAGAATTTAAGAATTTAAGAATTTAAGAATTTAAAATTTAAGAATTTAAAATTAAGAATTTAAGAATTTAAGAATTTAGAATTTAAGAATTTAAGAATTTAAGAATTTAAGAATTTAAGAATTTAAGAATTTAAGAATTTAAGAATTTAAGAATTTAAGAATTTAAGAATTTAAGAATTTAAGAATTTAAGAATTTAAGAATTTAAGAATTTAAGAATTTAAGAATTTAAGAATTTAAGAATTTAAGAATTTAAGAATTTAAGAATTTAAGAATTTAAGAATTTAAGAATTTAAGAATTTAAGAATTTAAGAATTTAAGAATTTAAGAATTTAAGAATTTAAGAATTTAAGAATTTAAGAATTTAAGAATTTAAGAATTTAAGAATTTAAGAATTTAAGAATTTAAGAATTTAAGAATTTAAGAATTTAAGAATTTAAGAATTTAAGAATTTAAGAATTTAAGAATTTAAGAATTTAAGAATTTAAGAATTTAAGAATTTAAGAATTTAAGAATTTAAGAATTTAAGAATTTAAGAATTTAAGAATTTAAGAATTTAAGAATTTAAGAATTGAAGAATTGAAGAATTTAAGAATTGAAGAATTTTAGAATTTTAGAATTTTAGAATTTCAGAATTTTAGAATTTTAGAATTTTAGAATTTTAGAATTTTAGAATTTTAGAATTTTAGAATTTTAGAATTTTAGAATTTTAGAATTTTAGAATTTTAGAATTTTAGAATTTTAGAATTTTAGAATTTTAGAATTTTAGAATTTTAGAATTTTAGAATTTTAGAATTTTAGAATTTTAGAATTTTAGAATTTTAGAATTTTAGAATTTTAGAATATTAGAATATTAGAATTTCAGAATTTTAGAATTTTAGAATTTTAAGAAATTAAGAATGTCAGAATTTCTGAATTTCATAATTTCAGAATTTAAGAATTTTAAGTTTTTTTTTTAATTTTTGAAATTTTAATATTGAACATTGAAGGAATTATCAATTTTTGCTTACATTTTCACACAAAATTACTATTTTGAACTTTTGCATATTTTTATTTATTTTTTTCTTCCAAGAATTTTAAGCGCCGTCGTGTTTTTCCATCGCGTTCAAACTGAACTGTCAACTTTTCTTGGACACGGAAAATACATTTCTATTCATTACCTCGTTCCTTCCGATCTTAGGTATAACATAATACTTATCAATTTGAGAGAAAAATCAAAATTTTCCTGTTCGATTCGTTTTCCCAAGCAAAAAAAGTTAACTCCGACCCCTCAACCCATCTCAACCATTGCTTATCTCGACATTTTCCACCAACAAAAACTGACTGCTCGACTTTAACCCCCACGTTCGTCCTGTTGTGCCTCCCCCCTCCCTCCCGCAATTGCTCATCCGCTCCATTCTCACAATAACAAGGACGCGCCGGCCGCTCTTCATGCCAGGAAAATAATGATAAATTTCGCCCAAATTAAGTCCCGCTTCGACGGCTTCTCCCGCCATCCTTCGTGGAAGGAGAACAATCAAGCGCCTCATTTCTCGCCGTTTAGCTGTCGGTTTTTTTGTTGTTTTGTTAGGTTTTCCCCTCCCAAAAAAAAGGGGGCGGGGGTTCACGCGCTTAAACAACAGCACGCTCGCAACGCTAGGGAAATTTGCGCGGGAAAAACAAAAGGGGGTTGGGGGGACTTTTACTTTCGCCTCGAGGGAAGAAGGGGTTTTTTGCATCGACAACGTCATTAGTCGTCGTCTAGAAGAAGGTCTTCGCGAGAGAATATCGCTTTTTCGAGCAATAAACTTGGAAGCAGCTTCAAAGTGCTCGGGTGTTGTTTCCTTTCACATTGTGTTTATATAAATGTGGAGCAGGAAGGGGGGTGGGGGAGGTTTCACTTTGATGCGTTTGTTTGAAGTGTTTTTTTTTTCAGGAACGCCACAGAGCGACAGTACGTACTGCAGTTGAACTAACTTGGTTAATCAAAATAAAGATCCCTGGGGCTTTTATTTTGAAAGCGCTGCCAAAACATAAAACAGAATTTCACCACCAGATGGCACGCATCCTCGCCCAAACGCCTGAAAGTATACAAGCGCGCGCAACACACACATCCGAGCGTGGAAACGACAACAATGACAGGCAGTCCCCAGTCAGCAAACACAAAAGGACTAAATCAATTTAGTGCTTTTGTGTGTTGAAAGAGGGGAGGGAGGGGGTCACACAAAAAATGGCACTCAATATCCGGGAAAATCGTCAAAAAAATAGAGACTACACCTCCGAGCGAGGCAAAGCTTGACTGATTGGGGGCTTTCCTTTTTCTAAAAAAGGAAAGACTATGAAACGAAAGAGAAAAGGGGCTCATGATTAAGACTGGGTGGAAATGGTTGTGCTTTTTTACGCGTGTCAGTTCAGGAACGAGGCTCTTTAATCGAGCGAAAAAATCCGGTCAAGTGTGAACGATATAAAACGTAAGAGCCTGGGAAATTTTCGGAACACTGGCGGAAATTGAATCAACGCGCCGGAATTCGAGGGACCGTTTGTCAACGAAGACATCCGCAGTGATTAGTCCGAAGAGTGACTGAGCTGTCAGTTAACTGACAGCAGCACCGGGGCTGCGCAATCAATTATTTCCGGATAATTGGTTTGTTTTGCCATGCTTGTCCATCTCTCGCAGTAGCAGCCGACTTGCTGTCTCCCAGAAGCAAATAGTGCGGGGGAGAAATTGCTGACTTTGTTGTGTACTTCAACGTAAAGCCAGTAAGAGAATAAACTTTGGGAAAACAAGATAAGAGGCCAGTTTCTTGGTGGACGTGTAAGTGCCCCTCAATATCCAGACGACGTTGATGGCTCACTGAATGCGGTACGTTCTTACTTCTTATCGCAAATGCTGTCCGCTGCAGGTATTGAGCTGAGACGACATGTATATTCTTTCGAAGAATTATTAAATCTAAAGTTTTTTTTAAAGGTCCTATAAGCTATTGTGTTTTATATGTTTATAGGACCCACAGGGTTGTTACGGACGGCGCGGATGGCGCGAATCGCGCGGATATGGCGCGGATTTGCTGGCTAACTTTGCTCAGGCGCGGTTTTCGCGCGGATAGCAATTTTGTTAAACAAAATAATTGAGAACGATAGAATTTCTTTCAAATTACTAAGGAAAATATTATTAGGAATTAAATAAATTCAATCTTTTTCGTTGAGTGCAAAAACATCAATTTCTAAAAAGTTGTTAATGAAGAAAATTTTCTTCTAAAGATTGTTGATTTTTGTTATATTAATTTAACATAATATTACAACTCATTATTTTTAAAACATCTGCTAAACAATTCATATTAATAACAATTTTATTGAAATCAAAGTGACAAATTCGAAAAATTACAGAATTTCAAAAATTTGAAGCTATGAAACTTTTTAGATTTTCTAAGTTTTTTCAATAAAAAAAAATATTTTTTTAAATCTTTGGTTTATTGAAAAATTGGAAAATTCTATTGCCTCTCTGATTCAGGTAGAATTGAGTCTACTCCCAACTATCACACCATGACGAAATCCTTTTAGCAATCTGCTGAAATCTCCGTAATTTAAATTATTAAATTATTAAATTATTAAATTATCAAATTATTAAATTATTAAATTATTAAATTTTTAAATTATTAAATTATTAAATTATTAAATTATTAAATTATTAAATTATTAAATTATTAAATTATTAAATTATTAAATTATTAAATTATTAAATTATTAAATTATTAAATTATTAAATTATTAAATTATTAAATTATTAAATTATTAAATTATTAAATTATTAAATTATTAAATTATTAAATTATTAAATTATTAAATTATTAAATTATTAAATTATTAAATTATTAAATTATTAAATTATTAAATTATTAAATTATTAAATTATTAAATTATTAAATTATTAAATTATTAAATTATTAAATTATTAAAATATTAAATTATTAAATTTTTAAATTATTAAATTATTTAATTATTAAATTATTAAATTATTAAATTATTAAATTATTAAATTATTAAATTATTAAATTATTAAATTATTAAATTATTAAATTATTAAATTATTAAATTATTAAATTATTAAATTATTAAATTATTAAATTATTAAATTATTAAATTATTAAATTATTAAATTATTAAATTATTAAATTATTAAATTCTTAAATTATTAAATTATTAAATTATTAAATTATTAAATTATTAATTTATTAAATTATTAAATAATTAAATTATTAAATTATTAAATAATTTAATAATTAATTTATTAATTTATTAAATTATTAAATTATTAAATTATTAAATTATTAAATTATTAAATTATTGAATTATTATATTATTAAATTATTAAATTATTAAATTATTAAACTATTAAATTATTATATTTTTAAATTATTAAATTATTAAATTTTTAAATTTTTAAATTATTAAATTATTAAATTATTAAATTTTTAAATTATTAAATTATTAAATTATTAAATTATTAAATTATTAAATTATTAAATTATTAAATTATTAAATTATTAAATTATTAAATTATTAAATTATTAAATTATTAAATTATTAAATTATTAAATTATTAAATTATTAAATTATTAAATTATTAAATTATTGAATTATTAAATTATTAAATTATTAAATTATTAAATTATTAAATTATTAAATTATTAAATTATTAAAATATTAAATTATTAAATTATTAAATTATTAAATTATTAAATTGTTAAATTATTAAATTATTAAATTATTAAATTATTATATTATTAAATTATTAAATTTTTAAATTATCAAATTATTAAATTTTTAAATTATTAAATTATTAAATTATAAAATTATTAAATTATTAAATTATTAAATTATTAAATTATTAAATTATTAAATTATTAAATTATTAAATTATTAAATTATTAAATTATTAAATTATTAAATTATTAAATTATTAAATTATTAAATTATTAAATTATTAAATTATTAAATTATTAAATTATTAAATTATTAAATTATTAAATTATTAAATTATTAAATTATTAAATTATTAAATTATTAAATTATTAAATTATTAAATTATTAAATTATTAAATTATTAAATTATTAAATTATTAAATTATTAAATTATTAAATTATTAAATTATTAAATTATTAAATTATTAAACTATTAAATTATTAAATTATTAAATTATTAAATTAAATTATTAAATTATTAAATTATTAAATTATTAAATTATTAAATTATTAAATTATTAAATTATTAAATTATTAAATTATTAAATTATTAAATTATTAAATTATTAAATTATTAAATTATTAAATTATTAAATTATTAAATTATTAAATTATTAAATTATTAAATTATTAAATTATTAAATTATTAAATTATTAAATTATTAAATTATTAAATTATTAAATTATTAAATTATTAAATTATTAAATTATTAAATTATTAAATTATTAAATTATTAAATTATTAAATTATTAAATTATTAAATTATTAAATTATTAAATTATTAAATTATTAAATTATTAAATTATTAAATTATTAAATTATTAAATTATTAAATTATTAAACTATTAAATTATTAAATTATTAAATTATTAAATTATTAAATTATTAAATTATTAAATTATTAAATTATTAAATTATTAAATTATTAAATTATTAAATTATTAAATTATTAAATTATTGAATTATTGAATTATTGAATTATTAAATTATTAAATTATTAAATTATTAAATTATTAAATTATTAAATTATTAAATTATTAAATTATTAAATTATTAAATTATTAAATTATTAAATTTTTAAATTATTAAATTATTAAATTATTAAATTATTAAATTATTAAATTATTAAATTATTAAATTATTAAATTATTAAATTATTAAATTATTAAATTATTAAATTATTAATTTATTAAATTATTAAACTATTAAATTATTAAATTATTAAATTATTAAATAATTAAATTATTTGATTATTAAATTATTAAATTATTAAATTATTAAATTATAAAAATATTAAATTATTAAATTATTAAATTATTAAATTATTAAATTATTAAATTATTAAATTATTAAATTATTAAATTATTAAATTATTAAATTATTAAATTATTAAATTATTAAATTATTAAATTATTAAATTATGAAATTATGAAATTATTAAATTATTAAATTATTAAATTATTAAATTATTAAATTATTAAATTATTAAATTATTAAATTATTAAATTATTAAATTATTAAATTATTAAATTATTAAATTATTAAATTATTAAATTATTAAATTATTAAATTATTAAATTATCAAATTATTAAATTATTAAATTATTAAATTATTAAATTATTAAATTATTTAATTATTTAATTATTTAATTATTAAATTATTTAATTATTAAATTATTTAATAATTTAATTATTAAATTATTAAATTATTAAATTATTAAATTATTAAATTATTAAATTATTAAATTATTAAATTATTAAATTATTAAATTATTACATTATTAGATTATTAAATTATTAAATTATTATATTATTAAATTATTAAATTATTAAATTATTAAATGATTAAAATAATAAATTATTACATTATTAAATTATTAAATTATTAAATTATAAAATTATTAAATTATTAAATTATAAAATTATTAAATTATTAAATTATAAAATTATTAAATTATTAAATTATTAAATTATTAAATTATTAAATTATTAAATTATTAAATTATTAAATTATTAAATTATTAAATTATTAAATTATTAAATTATTAAATTATTAAATTATTAAATTATTAAATTATTAAATTATTTAATTATTAAATTATTAAATTATTGAATTATTAAATTATTAAATGAGTAAATTATTAAATTAATCATTATTAAATTATTTAATCATTAAATTATTAAATTATTAAATTTTTAAATTAATAAATTATTAAATTATTAAATGAGTAAATTATTAAATTATTAAATTATTAAACTATTAAATTATTAAATTTTTACATTATTAAATTATGAAATTAATAGATTATTTAATTATTTAATTATCAAACGGTTTAATTATTAAATTATTAAATTATTTAATTATAAAATTTTATTTTTTTGCCATTTTCTTAGTTCGGATCTTTTTAGGAGTCATATTTTAGTTTAGATAAATTTAGAGAAGAAAATAATAGAAATTTCGTGTTTCAATTTTCCAGAGTAAAATTTTGGCGAGAATTATCAAGTACAAATCCCTAGATTTTATAATGTGGTGAATTATTTTATAACTTTATTTTTTTTTTTAATTTTTGAATTTTTAATTTTTGAATTTAATTATTTTTCTGAATTTGTTTTTAAAACAACGATATTTCAAGTGTTACAAAAAATGCTGATATTGTTTCAGAAATGGCAAAAAAGGTTCCACTTGGTGCAGGTGGGATATGAATCCACAACTGATCAACGGTACTGATCCAAATGCTTTCTGTATTATTCTTTTTTCGTTTGAAATTTCATTCATTATGTTACTCTCCTCTATTTTCATAATTGAAAGACTGCGTCTTTTGGTATCCAGACATGTATAGGTCATCGCTGAAATTTTCAAGTTATCGGAGTTTTAGTGAAAAAAGTTGATTTTTACCCGTTTTCGTCATTTTCCCATTTTTGCGCGCGGCGCGTCGAGAAACCCAGTTTTTATGTTAAAAAAATCATATCTTCGAAACGTGTTAATGGATATCAGGGATATAATCAGGGAAAAATATTTTCAGACATGGGCTCTTTGGTCCCGAGACCTTGAAAACGGCAAATGCAATGTTCATAGGACCTTTTCAAATATTCATCTAGTTTTTTTGGACCTCAACATATTTTTCTTTAAAAGCCGAACTAATAACCTTTCTTTTGAATTGTATCGCTCTAAAATTGGTTCAGCAGTTCCGGAGATATGATTTTTTCAAAAATGTGGTTTTTGCGAAAATCGACGAAAAATGCCATTTTTTGGACCACCCTATTTCGGATAGGACCACCCTAATATCCAAACAAAATAATATGGGTCTAATTCTTTGGGCCAAAGAACCCCCACTCCAAATTTGAGGCAAATCGGAGCACTTTTGATTTGGAGACTTCCTTTTTGACGTGGAATGGCTGTATAAATAAAATCCATTTCCGGTTTTGGTGGAGCTAAGTCAGTTCCCTTAAAAGAGAACAATGTTCTACGAAATCGGTCTTTTTTCTTCAATTTTAATTTTTGTATTTTTTAATCAGGCTGAAACTTTTTTGGTGCCTTCGGTATGCCCAAAGAAACCATTTTGCATCATTAGTTTGTCAAAACTTGTACAAAAATAATGCAAGAAAATTCAAAAATTTGTATCTTTTGAAGGAATTTTTTGATCGATTTGGTGTCTTCGGCAAAGTTGTAGGTACGTTGTTGATACGGCTTGCACTGGAAAAAAATGATACACGGTAAAAATTTTTTTATTGATTTTTTATTTAACTTTTTGTCACTTAAACTTGATTTGCAAAAAAAAACACTATTTTTATTTTTTATTTTTTGATATGTTTCATCAAATGCCAACTTTTCATAAATTTCCAGGTTGTGCAAAAAATCTTTGACCGAGTTATGAATTTTTTAATCAATACTGATTTTTTTTCAAGAAATGGAAATATTTGTCGCAAAAATTTTTCAACTTCATTTTTCGATGTAAATCAAATTTTCAATCAAAAAGTACTTTAGGGAAAATTTGATTAAGTGCACGGTTTACAAGTTAAAGCCATTTTTAGGTAACTTTTTTAAAAATAGTCAAAGTTTTTAATTATTTTAAAATTAGTGCATATGTTTGCCCACCTTTGAAAAAAATATTTTTGAAAAGCTGAGAAAATTATTGAACTTTGTTGATACGACGCTTAGTTGCTGAGATATTGCCATGCAAAGGTTTGAAACAGGGAAATTTATGTTTTCTAAGTCTTACCCCAACAACCCACCATTTTCTAATGTCGATAGCTCAGCAACTAATGGTCCAATTTACAATGTTAAAATATGAAACATTTGTAAAATTTTTCGATCTTTTCGAAAAAAAATATTTTTAAAATTTTTAAACCAAGACTAACATTTTAAAAGGGTGTAACATTGAATGTTTGGCCCTTTTGAAATGTAAGTCTTGATTGTTATCTTGACGTTAATTGAAGAACTTCCGAGAAAGTCTTCAAACGTAAATTCTTTATAGATTTTTTTCCTGGGAACTAATCTTTCGAAAATCCACCTCTTTTATTTTTTGCTACTTTCGCAAACCCCATTAGGAAAGCCATAAACCTGTTTCCATTCCACGAAGGATTATTGCGCTGTGGCAGGAAGAAAAAAAAAACCCCGACCGTTAATTATGTGTTGCTTCTTTTGTAGATACTGCCGTAACGACCACCCACCGGTCAGCGTTGGCTCATCTTCCGCGCGCTCGCGTCCCAAACGCGTGAAAGTAGATTTATACCGGCCGCGCTCCGGCTATTGATTAAACGGAAGTCGTTTGCACCGGGCTTTTTTTCTCTCTCTCTAGCCGCCAGGCAGGACGTGACTTCATTCCGCGTGGCCTTCGGGCCGGAACTGGATCTTCGTTTCGGGCGGTAATCTAGCCCAATCTCGCGGGAAATGATTTTTTTTTGCTCTGCCGTCGTGAAAGCTCTCATGCTCGTCTCATAAATTGCGACGTGATAAGCATCCGTGAAAATTTCGTTGAGGCGACGAGGGAAATGCATTATCTCTGGAGAGGAGAGATCTTTTGAAGAAGTCGTCTGCTTGACTGTACGAAAAGTGTCGGTGGCGATGAATAAGTTAATTGTATGCCACTCGAATGAATTGAATCAATTGAAGAGCTGGGCTCGTTAGGGCGGTTGACGGTACCTACTTCGATTGGTTCAGCTGTTTGTGGTGGAAGATGAAGTTGTTGTCTCTGCTGGATTGAGTCTCTGAATGTCTTCTAAATTCTTTTTTATTTTTTACAGATATCTTAAACTAAACAACCAAAATGTCTGCTCCTGAAGGATCCAATGGGTAAGAATCTGTTCCATGTAGAATTTCAAACAGTTTATAACATTTCTTCGTGTATTTTTGGCACTTTCATAGAAGTTCTGTAACTAATTATGTAGACCTTTCCCCACTTGGTTAGTTTGCTCGTTTAGTGGCACGTTTGATCGCTTCTCCCAGCACACGCCCGTTTAGTTGGATCTCCCGTTTGTGTTTTGTGTTCACTGCATCGTACACTCCAGTAGGATGGAAGCTCGAAATTGACCAAAAACTTCACTAACCTTAGATTTCTCGTTCTCACTCAAACAACACACCTGCAAAAAAAAAAACCACAAAAACTGACCCCAGTTTCCCTAAAATTCCACCCCCGCCGCGTTCCGGTAGCGTCCAGCCGACCGGAAGTCAGGCCAACGGCCAGAATGCCACCGCCGCCAACAACAAGCTGAAGCAGACGCAGGCCCAGGTCGACGAGGTGGTCGGCATCATGCGCGTCAACGTGGAGAAGGTGCTGGAGCGGGACCAGAAGCTGTCGGAGCTGGACAGCCGGGCGGACGCACTGCAGCACGGGGCGAGCCAGTTTGAGCAGCGCGCTGGTCAGCTCAAGCGGAAGCAGTGGTGGGCCAACATGAAGATGATGATCATCATGGGCATTATCGGCGTGGTGCTGCTGATTATCATCATTTGTGAGTAGAGAATTTCCATTTTTTTGGCTTGAGGTGGTGGTGGTGGGAATGCTTGCTTTGGTACTAGTGCTTGATTGCTGATGACAGGCTAGACGTAGTGGTTTGTGTTGGGAATGGGAAATCTGCCGAAGAAGTTCAGACAGTTGACTCACAATGTAAAGAATGTGAAGATCTGAAGCACCTATTTTCCTCGCAAGGACATCCACATTGTATCAATTGTAACAACTTATTGGAATGATCTGGGTCATCCAAGGACTCCCTAGAGATAAGATCTGTGGGTCTACCGCCGTCGCCGACCCCGGAACATATCCGCATAGCTTCAATGAGTATAGCAGACTACTTTTCTGATGTGTTGGAATGTTCTGGCTCATGAAAGATCTTAACTCCAAAACCATGCTAAAATGTGTTTATACATTTTGAAAATTCTCCGACAAATTACGAACCAAAGCCGACGAAGAGGTCAACCGGTCACGCGAAGGTTCGTGGGGATCTACCAAGCAGGCTTAAGAGCAATTCTCTACGAATTAGGTATTTTTTTATTTTAATTTTTGCATTTTTCAATCCGGCTGAATTTTTTTTTGATGCCTTCGGTATGCCCAAAGAAGAGCAGTTCTCTACGAAATCGATTTTTTTTTTAATTTTTGTATTTTTTAATCAGGCTGAAACTTTTTTGGTGCCTTCGGTATGCCCAAAGAAGCCATTTTGCTTCATTAGTTTGTCCATATAAATTTCCATACGAATTTGGCAGCTGTCCATACAAAAATGATACATCAAAATTCAAAAATCTGTATCTTTTGAAGGATTTTTTTGATCGAATTGGTGTCTTCGGCAAAGTTGTAGGTAACAAACTTGATCTGCAAAAAAAAACACTAATTTTATTTTTTTTTATTTTTTTATATGTTTTGGGGGATATAAAATGCCAACTTTTCAGAAATTTGCAGGTTGTGCAAAAAATCTTTGATCGAGTTATGATTTTTGAAATCAATACAGAATTTAAAAAAAAAATCGAAATATAGGTCGCAAAAAATTTTCAACTTCATTTTTCGATGTAAAATCAAATGTGCAATCAAAAAGTATTTTAGTGAAATTTTCATAAAGTGCACCGTTTTCAAGGTATAGCAATTTTTAGGTAATTTTTTTGAAAATAGTCGCAGTTTTCCATTTTTTTTTAAATTAGTGCACACTTTGCCCACTTCTGAAAAAAAAAAAATTGAAAGGCTGAGAAAATTCTCTATATTTTGCTTTTTTGAACTTTGTTGATACAACCTTTAGTTGCTGAGATCAAAATATTTCCATTTTTTTAAATTCAAGACTAACATTTCAAAAAGGCGTAATATTGAATGTTTGACCCTTCTGAAATGTTAGTCTTGATTAAATAATTTTAAAAATATTGCTTTCGAAAAGATCGGAAAATTTCACGAATGTTTCATATTTTAACATTGAAAATCTGACCATTAGTTGCTGAGATATCGACATTAGAAAATGGTGGGTTGTTTGGGTGAGACCTATAAATCATCAATTTTCCTGTTTTTAAACCTTTGCATGGCCATATCTCAGCAACTAAAGGTCGTAAGAACAAAGTTCAAAAAACAAAATATAGAGAATTTTCTCAGCTTTTCAAAAATATTTTTTTCAGAGGTGGGCAAACATGGGCACCAATTTTAAAAAATGAAAAACTGCAACTATTTTCAAAAAAGTTTAGTTAACTCAAGTAATGCCTATAACTTGAAAACGGTGCACTTTATCAAAAAATAACTGAAATACTTTTTGATTGCAAATTTGATTTTACATCGAAAAATGAAGTTGAAAAATTTTTGCGACCAATATTTCGATTTTTTGAAAAAATCAGTATTGATTCCAAAAATCATAACTCGGTCAAAGATTTTTTGCACATCCTGCAAATTTCTGAAAAGTTCGCATTTTATGTCCCCTAAAACATATCAAAAAATACAAAAAATAAATAATAGTGTTTTTTGCAAATCAAGTTTTAGTGACAAAAAATTAAATTAAAGATCCCCAATTTATTTTTACTGTGTATCATTTTTTTTCAGTGGAGTCCTTATCCATACCTACAACTTTGCCGAAGACACCAAATCGATCAAAAAATTCCTTCAAAAGATTCAGATTTTTTAATTTTCATATATCATTTTTGTATGGACAGCTGCCAAATTTGTATGGAAATTTATAGGGGCAAACTAATAATGAAGCCTGATAAAAAAATACAAAAAAAAAATCGAATGACTGAAATCGAAATCTCAGAGAATTGCTCAGAAGACATTTTGCATCTTTAGTTTGTCCATATAATTTTCCATCCAAATTTGGCAGCTGGGTTTACAAAAGTGACAATTCAAAAATCTGACAATTCAAAAATCTGTATCATTTAAAGGAATTTTTTTCTCGATTTGGTGTCTTGGGCAAAGTTGTACACAGAAAAAAAATTTGAATTTTGGAATGTTGAAAATTTGGTAGGTTGAATATTACCTCTATTTTTGAGTAATATTACATAAAAAATGTGTAAAAATTTGAACCTGGAATATTCATCAAAAACTGATATAAATTTATCATTTTTTGGGGTAAAATTAATCATTTTTTTTAACACAAAATCTGTCACAATTTCCTGATGAATATTAATTTTTTTTTTTTTTTGTATAGGTATGGATAAAGACTACACTGAAAAAAAAATGATACACAGTAAAAATATTGGTGATTTTCAATTAAAGTTTTTGTCACTAAAACTTTATTTGCAAAAAATACAATTTTTTATATATGTTTTAGGGGACATCAAATGTCAACTTTTCAAAAGGGCGTAAAATTGATTGTAAAATGACGAGTACTTATTTAAAAACGTACGGAATTCTATGGCATCAAACTGAACATGGTAGAGAAGTGTTTAAAGTACTTCAAGATGAAGTTTTCATAATTTTTTGAAAAGTTTTAATAGTTAAATAAGGCCGTTGCAAATATTTTTTGAAGTTGATGTCCCTCGACTCTGACAAAAGTCGAGGGGGAGGGGGCAAAAAAATTGAGTTTACGAGCCATGATTTAAACATTTGAATGAAAAAAGTGTTTAAGTATTGGCGATTATTTTGTATTGCAAAAAAGTTGATTTGACTTCTATTTTCATTAAAATTTTGACGTTTCTTGTTTTATGTTTTTGTTGTTTCATTTTTAGTATTTTAATCTGCATTTATCTTGCTTAGTTTATGTTTGTTTTTGATAGTATTTGGCCTACTCTACCACCTCCTATCATTACATTTTGCCTATCTAATTTGTTCATGTTTTTACAGTAACTTTTTTAAATGTTTTGCATGTTTTTCACATTTATGCTATAAAATGGCACCAGTATCATTTAAATTGTAAATAAATGCGTAAAGGCATAGCCTGGGAAACTAGAAAAAATTACTGCATACTTCTTTTTACTTAAAATATAAAAAAAAAAAAACACTGCTTAAGTTTACCTCTAAAAAAATACATTTTTGAAACATTGGCAAAGTCACATAAAACAAGTAAAACTTTTCTAAAATTTTAAGAGTTCTTCTTTCTAATGCTTTTAAAGATCAAAACAAGTAAAACATTTTCTAAAATTTTAAGAGTTCTTCTTTCTAATGCTTTTAAAGATCAAAAATTGGGTGAAAATTGATTTTTGGCGATTTTTTAAATCGAAACCCGTCTTAAGGCGGGGTTGGGTTGTAGAGGGTTAACTAAATCTAAATTAGATTTTTTTCTTAGAAACTATAATAGCAACGTAAATGATGGTAAATTTGACGTGAAAATACAATTTAAGCACATTAAATCTGATTTTAACAGCAAAAACAAGGCTGTAGAGCGAACAGTTTATTTATTTTATTTAAACCTTTTAATTTGTTTGGGTTAAAAAATGTAGATAATGATGATGGATCAGAACTTTGCGCAGATTTTCGCCAGCCGTCCATTGCCGGCCGCTCCCATCTCCATCACGCATCAGGAAACAATCCCCGAAAGATGGGAAGTGTTGATGCTCCACTTTTCTAAGGGGATAAGGGAAAATCTCCACGGTATCCTCAAGCAAGTTTCGCTTGGAGTTGGACGGTTTTTGGGAAGGTCAAGTCAAGCAATCGGTTGTGACACCATTCTCCAAAAGATTTTCATGTGCAATGGCAAACAAAAATTTTATTATTTTTTTTAGAATATGAAAAAAAATATTGAAATTTTAAAAATTTAAAAGTTGACGTTTGGATTTAGTTCAGGCCACACTAAAAATAAATTTGTAGAATTTGTCCATTAAAAATTTTCACATAATATGAGAGGACATTAATTCTAAGGCTAATTTTTATAATATCATTCAAATATCATTCAAAATATTACATTATTGACAACTTGATAAATCAACATTCATTTTTAGAGTTGATGATTGAAATCCTCAAATTCTAAAACAATTTGTAATTTTTGTTACTTTTTTTTTTTTGGCGGTGAATCATTTTTTGTCAATAAATTAAATTTATTTGTCTATGCAAACATAAAAAAATACATTGACCCTTAAAATAGTCAAACATATTAAATAACAGCGGACAAGATAAATATGCCGCGATTTTTTTTTCACGAAATGAGAATGCTTCTTTCTTGTACGAGCATAATTAGCTGCAGCTGCAGTCAACGAGGTTTATTTTTCCTGGAACAAACCTAATTGCAGGCAACTCATTTTCACAGACGAACAACTCCGCATCATTCCCGGGAGTGTGACATCTTTTGGTTGGTTTACTTTTTTTTATTGTAAAACAAAAATGTTGTAATTTCAAACCTTCAGGTGCAGCTCAGAACAAAATAGAGAGCTTGCAAGCAGGGCAGAATGTTAAGGTAAAGCTGCTAAAGTTAGGTTGAGTAATTTTGAATATTTTTATTCGATGTTTTTGTTTTATGCATTTCGTTGTCTATTTAAAAACATATAAAAATTCTATTCTAGAATTTCTGTCATAAAAAAATCAAACATGTTCAAAGTCGTTCAAAACAACAGTGTCCGTGTGACGCGAAGCAAGAAATTAGCTCCCACCTTCCAGCGACTGGCCAGGGTGTCGGAAATAATGCATCCCATTAGAGGTGGGCAAAACCGCTCTTTTTTAGGAGCCGCTCATTTTCGTTCGCTCATTGAAAAGAGCGGCTCTTTCGCTCTTTTTATAAAAACGCTATTTTTATGAATGGTGTGATTTTTGTTTTATTATTAGACTTGAATACATTATTTGAAAAAAAAAAAAACAAACCTGAAATGAGAAAATATGCCTGAAAACTATAAGTCTTGGCGGTCTTTATGTCAAGATTTCTATTCAAGCCTAAACTTTCACATAATTGAATAACATGCAAACTTAAATCATGGATTTTGGTGAAAATTGCGCTTATTTTTGCAAAAATTGAAAAAAAAATGCTGATATGTGCAGAAAATATTCTGCGAATTCTTTGCTACATTTTGATAAAATTGACAAAAGTCGATAAATGTTAAAGTTTAATCGGGCAAGAGTATTTGATTTTTTCTAAAATCTCTTGAGCAATTTATTATATTTTGGTAAAATCTTCCAAGTTAAGCTGCGTGTAATACAAAATCGAATTTTGCAAACTCAAAGAAAACTACTTACTTTACTTTTACTGCTCGTACAACCTCCGGGTCATGAGCTGTCTCCAGATGCGCTGCCACTGGACTCGGTCCTGGGCTGCTACTCTCCAATTCCGCTGCGGAACTCCCACACTTTCCAGATCTTCCTCCACTTGGTTCAACCACCGTGCACGTTGCGCCCCCCTCCGCCGCGTTCCAGCCGGCTCCGAATTAAACACCAACTTCACCGGATTGATAGTCTGGTTCGGTTGGCGCGCATCCAGCGCGTCCGGCATTCTTGCGACGTGTCCGGCCCACCGGATTCGGCCAGCCTTGGCGACCTTCCGAATACTTGGCTTGCCGTAGAGTTGCGCCAGCTCGTGGTTCATCCTTCTCCTCCATACAGTGTTCACACGCACGCCGCCAAAGATCGTCCTAAGCACTCGTCGCTCAAAACTTCAAGCGCTTGCAGGTCCTCCTCGAGCATCGTCCACGTCTCGTGCCCGTAGAGGACGACGGGTCTTATCAGCGTTTCGTACATGGTACACTTTGTACGCCGGGAAAGGTGACCAGACCGTAAGGTCTTGTGGAGTCCGTAGTAGGCACGACTACCGGTGATGATGCGCCTCCGAATTTCTCTGCTGCAGTTGTTGTCCGACGTAACCAACGATCCGAGGTACACAAACTCCTCCACAACCTCGAACTCGTCACCGTCGATCGTCACGCTCGGTCCTATGCGAGTCCTAAGGGACTCGGTTCCTCCTGCCAGCAGATACTTCGTCTTCGCAACGTTCACCTTCAATCCAACCTTATCCGCTTCCCGCTTCAATTCGGTGTACCGCCTGGCCACCTCCTCGAACGTTCTGCCGACAATGTCCATGTCGTCGGCATAGCAGATGAACTGGCTGGATCGGTTGATAATCGTGCCCCGCATGTTGAAGCCCGCCCGCCTCATAACACCTTCAAGCCCAATGTTGAAACAGAGGCCGGAGATACCGTCGCCTTGTCGCAGTCCCTTGCGCGATTCGATCGGGTCGGACATCGCTCCAGAAATCTTCACGCTGCACCGTGCCCCGTCCATCGTCGATTTCACCAGTCTGATCAGCTTCCCGGGAAAGCCGTTCTCGTACATGATCTTCCATAGCTCTTCGCGATCGACCGAGTCGTACGCGGCTTTGAAATCGATGAACAGGTGGTGCGTCGGGATCTGGTACTCGCGACATTTTTGGAGGATTTGGCGTAGCAAAAGATTTGGTCCGTCGTCGATTTCCCTCCACAAAACCGGCTTGGTACGGCCCAACGAAATCCTTTGCTCGCTCCGACAGACGACAGAAGATGATCTGAGACAGCACTTTGTAGGCCGCGTTGAGAATAGTGATGGCTCGATAGTTCTCACATTCCAACTTGTCCCCCTTCTTGTAGATCGGGCATATTACTCCCTCTTTCCACTCCTCCGGTAGCTGTTCTGTGTCCCAGACCTTGACTATCAGCCGGTGTAGACAGGCCGCCAGCTTGTCCGGGCCCATCTTGATGAGTTCAGCACCGATACCATCCTTACCCGCTGCTTTGTTGTTCTTCAGCTTCTTGATGGCATCCTTAACCTCCCTCATCGTGGGTGCTGGCTCGTCCTCGCCGTCCACCATACCGCTGACGTCGTTTCCCCCGTCGCCCTGGTACTCCGCCTCTGGGCCGTTCAGGTGCTCGTCGAAGTGCTGCTTCCACCTTTCGATCACCTCACGCTCGTCCGTCAAGATTCCTCCGTCCTTATCCCGGCACATTTCGGCTCGCGGCATGAAGCCAGTCCGGGATTGACTGAGTTTCTTGTAGAACTTGCGCGTTTCGTTGGAGCGATACAGCTGTTCCATGTCCTGGCACTCCAACTCTTCCAAGCGGCGCTTCTTATCCCGGAAGAGATGGGTTTGCTGTCTTCGCAACTGTTTGTACGACTCCTTGTTCCCACGGGTGTTGTGCAGCAGCCACTTGTCCCGCGCTGCCTTCTTCTCGTCCCAAATCGCCTGACATTCCTCGTCGAACCAGCCGTTCCGTCGAACTCGGTCCACGTACCCGATGGCGCTCGATGCCGCTGCGTTGATGGCTGCTTCCATATGGCTCCAGCAGGCCTCCAGAGGGGCTTCGTCGAGCTCACCCTCGTCAGGCAACGCAGCTTCGAGTTCCCGCGCGTACTGGGTAGCGACCTCATGGTCCTTGAGTCGCTCCAGGTTATACCGCTGCGGGCGACGGTACCGGATCTTGTTGACCTCGGACAGGCGTTGGCGCAGCTTTGCCACCACCAGGTAGTGGTCCGAGTCGATGTCAGCGCCACGGTAGGTTCTGACGTCGATTATGTCCGAGAAGTGCCGACCATCGATGAGAACATGGTCGATTTGCGTCTCCGTGTCGTTTGGTGATCTCCAGGTGTACTTGTATAGGGAGGTGTGCTGGAAGAAGGTACTACGTATGGCCATGTTTCGGGAGGTAGCGAAATCGATGAGTCGTAGGCCGTTCTTGTTCGTCTGCTGGTGAGCGCTGAACCTCCCAATAATCGGTCTAAACTCCTCCTCCTGGCCGACTTGAGCGTTTAAGTCGCCGATGACAATCTTGACGTCGTGTTTTGGACACTTCCTGTACTCGCGGTCAAGAAGCTCGTAGAAAGCGTCCTTGTCATCGGCGTCGCTTCCCATGTGCGGGCTGTGCACGTTGATGATGCTCAGATTGAAGAATCGGCCCTTGATTCTCAACCGGCACATTCTGTCGTTGACTGGCCACCACCCAATCACGCGCTTCGCCATTTCGCCCAGCACGATAAAAGCTGTCCCCAGCTCGTGTGTATCGCCGCCGCTCCAGTACATAGTATAACCCCCGTACTATCGGTGGTCCTTCCCCGTCCAGCACACCTCCTGCAGCAAAGAAAACTAAGAAAATTAAAATTGTGAGTTTGAAAACTTTTAAATGGTGTTCAAATATCGATGCTATTCGCTCTTTTTAGGGAGCCGGCTCTTTGAGCGGCTCGCTCTTTTTTTGCCCACCTCTACATCCTATGGTCACAGCATGACGCAAAAAAAAGCTGCATCCGAGGAAAATGTTTTGGAATGAATTCAAATTAATTAAAATGTAAATGAATCTTGGTGCCCCCACCACGACAGGAAAGCTTTCGGGCGGTTGCAACAGAGTGTAACATTTCCTGGAGGAGAAGAAAAAAGTATGCAAAAAACAGCAGGAAAAACAAACACAAACCCGCTGCTGGCCGGCAATTTTGCACCGGGCCAAGCCATGAATTACAGCGTGAAACTGGACACTGAACGGGGTAGGATTTTTTTTTGCCCCAGGAGTTGCCATTAACGTCAGCCCTTATTTATGGGCGCACAGTTTGTGAACCGTACAATAATTTTGAAAATTATTAAATTAAACTTGGTTGCATTTTTTTTGCAAATCACAACTGAATGAAATTTTCTGCTCCGACAAACGGGTGCATTTTTTTTAGGAAGTGAAAAAGGGGATAAGCACGTATTTTTGGCAGGTCTGAGGATTCTGTTCTATTTTAAACCATTTGTCGATTGGTTGCAGTTGAAAATGCTTTTAGAAGCTCTAATCAAAATGTGGATGCGTCATCGTAAGACGTCCGGTTAAACCACGTGCTTTTCCCCTATTTACGTAGAAATGACGAGAGGATTTCCTGGCATTTGGCTCACAGTGCTCACACAGCTGGAAAATGGAAATTGGAAAGGGCTTTCTCTATGTTCGCATGCATCTAATTAGAAAGCGTCCTTCTTTTAGTGTTATACTTGGGGACGAGAGCATAATAATGTTAATGGGGAAATGTGTTTTTTTTATCTTCAAAATATACCAGGGTTGCCACCTTGGGAAAACCGGGAAACTCGGGAAAAAATTATAATTTCAGTTAAAAAATTTGATAACTTTCCTTAAGTGAATTAAATTTGTTTTTTTTTTTACAAAAATATCGAGAGCCGACAAGGCAATGTGGGAAAGGGAAGTAATTTTTGATTGTAGACGGTATTGTTTTGATTCGCATTCTGGGGAATGGGATAGAATCACAATAAGTTTTATAAAAAAAATAACAGAAGGATGTTTCGTGATCAAAACAACAAAAAATCAATATTTTTTGGTCCAATTTAGATCACAACGTAAATCAATTACTTAAACCTGGCTCATGCGCTGCTCCTGCCCGGAAAACTTAACCCAACCACAACGGGAAGCCAAATAAAACGCGATGAAAAATGGCCCCAGGAAATAGTTATTGAAGCCAGAGCTTTTCGTTCCAATTTGGAGATACTAAACAGAACGAAAAAACCACCAGGAACAGAAAAAAAAACCTTCACAACAAACGGACGGAAGGAAACCAAACCGATTTCGAAACGAAATAAATTGCTTCCCTTGTGAAGCGGAACCATGCTAGAAAAATAAAACCCGGATAAGCCCAGGAAGAAGAAGAGAAAAGTTTGCCCAGCAAGTCAGGCTCGCTTTGTTAATAAATTACGGAAGAGGAGCGCGTTGCCCGGCCTCCTGGCCGGAACCGGAAGGCAAATTGCCTGAGCGGCAAGGGGGGGGGGGGACATTTGCAGTACAGGATGGTGCCGGAAGACCCATTCGAGCTTGGGTCCGGGAAAACCTAAATCGAAACGGACACACTGGCTTTGTGTGACAAAAAGTATAAATTGTGCTTGCCAAGATGACGGCAACGACGATGGACGTCGTCCAAAGTCGAGCTCAAGAGGAGAGCAATCGATGAAAGTGAGTAAACAAAATTGTGCTTCTCACAGTTGGAACTCAGGAACTTCAAAAGACAACGCCAGTAAACGTTGCGATTGCTTTTGTGACCCAATTTCGGTGAGGAGCCTTGTTGTTACGAGGCGCTGCAGCAGGAAATGAAAAATCGAGCTCGAAGCAAATTGGGAAGCAATTTGGCCAGACAGCAGAAGCACATTAGATGTAGCAGCTTTACGACTTCGAAAGGGGTTCTGGTTAGAAACGGTCACTGCATACAAGCTTGCTTATTTGAAGTTATTAAAAAAACGTGATCCGGGACCGTGGTGGGGCAGTCGGCCTGGGTTCGATCCCAGAAGGTCCGGGTGGCATTTTTAGAGACGAGATTTGTCGGATCACGCCTTCCGTCGGACGGGTTGTAGGTATTGTTGAGGACTTTTGAGAAAAAAATATGTACACGGAAAAAAATTGCAGATTTTTTTATCAACTTTTTTTTCTCATAAACCCAATTTCCCAAAATACGTATTTTTTGATTTTCGAGATTTTTTGATATGTTTTAGGGGACAAAAATCCGCAACTTTTGAGCCATAGAGAAACATGGTCAAAAAAGACAAAGTCCTTTGTCAAAATCTGCCGCCAAGTTATGAATTTTTGAAAAAAAATAGTGATTTTTGGAAAAAATCGAAGTTTCATGCAAAAACAAGTTTGACATTATTTTTTAATGCAAAATTGAATTTGCAATCGAAAAGTACTGTACAGATTTTTTTAATCAAGGGCTCCGTTTTCAAGATATAGCCATGTGCGTAATATTCAATGTTTGGCCCTTTAAAAATGTTAGTCTTGATTTAAAAATTTTCAAAGTATTTTTTTCGAAAAGATCGGAAAATTTCACGAATGTTTCTTGTATTAACATTAGTTGCTGAGATATCGTCATTAGAAAATGGTGGGTTATTTTGGTGAGATTAAGTAAACTTCAATTTTCGTGTTTCTTTTTTTTAAAGCGGCTCTATCTCAGCAACCCGAGGTCCAATCTTTAATATCTCTAAGACAATTTTATAGCAAATTTTCTGAACTTTTCAAAAAAAATATTCTTAGAAATGATCACTTATGGTCAGGGTTGATTAAAAGACACAGCTGAATTTTCCAAGGACTCTATGATCTGGTACTGCACACGAAAAGTTGGCGTGTCGTGCAAGTGCTTATGTTCTGCACGCTGTGTCTATGGAAGCTCGTGCGTATGGTTACCAGTTGGTGTTTGAAAAATTAACAATCCACTTTTTTCCGAGCAGCGGAGCTTATCTGACGCGTTTAACCCTCGGTTCTAATCTAACCCAATCGAAATGGCAAATCGCGACCGGAAGCGTGAACTCGGTGCGGACTTGTTCGAAGTCAACCCGGAAACAAAAGAAGCCCAGTGTAACATCTGCAAGACCATCAACAAATCTCGTCGAAATTTTTCTTACAAGCGCCACTACCTGAATTTTCACCGGAAAGAAGCCATCGAACTCGGATTGATCAACGAAGAAGACGCCATTGGACCGGAACCAAAAGTTAAGAAGACGAAAGTACGGATGGACCAAGCTACGTACGAAAAATCGGTTGTCGATCTGGTTTCCGTCCACGGGTTGTCGCTGCGAACCCTTAACAGCCCAGCCATGCGTTGCCTAATGAATCCGTACGAAGAAGCTCTGAACATTCCGGCCATCAATTCGGTTTCTGTAAAACCAATGTTATCGGACATTGCCGGAGAGGTGAAATCGAAGATCATCCGAGAAGTTACTGGTAAATTCATCTGTCTCAAGCTCGACATTGCTACTCGTCTTGATCGAGACATGTTGGGCATAAATATCCAGTTCATGAAGCGAAAGAAGCAGGTTGTCCGAACTCTTGGCATCATCCAGCTCAAGCAGCGGCACACGGCGAAAGTTATCAAAGAAGAGGTCATGCGGGTGCTGCAAAACTACGGTATTGATTTGGAGTCGATTTACTCAATTACCACAGATAATGGGTCAAACATGCTTCTTACAAGCGAGCTGATTGAATTAGACTTGGATGAACTCCTTGAAGAGCTGTAAGTATTATATTCTTGGTCGATTCCGTTACTTCATCAATACAACATCATCAATTTTTAGCCATGAAGAAAGCTGTTCCGAGAGCGGGGACGAGGATGGCGACGAAAAACCCCAAAGAGTCGATGACGAAGACTTTGATCGTACTGATGAACTACGGAACATATTTTCGGCCGTCCGTTGTGCTGCACATACGGCGCAATTGGCCGTGCTGGACACCCTGAAGGAGACAAACATGCGGAAACACATCTCGGCGATCAAGGCGTTTGTTAAGAATCTACGAAAAATGCCGTACAAAAATTTACTCAAGAGTGACAATATCAACAAGCCGGTTCTTAGCTGCGACACGCGTTGGAACTCTGCTTACGCCATGGCCAAATCCCTCCAGGACAACAAGCAGTACATCGCGAACATGACCAAAAACGACAAGGTCTGCCATTTATCCGAGTCGGAGTGGGACTTTATTGAAGCGTTTGTGCACGGCTTCAAACCGATGGCGGTGTTGACTTATGCTTTACAGGCAGAGCAGTTAACTCTGAGCGATTTCTACATCTTGTGGTTCCGATGCAAGCTCGCGCTCAAAAAGCAGAACGATACAATGTCGTTGAAGCTCCTTCAAAATATGGAGAAAAGAGAGCCTTCTCTACTGAACAACAAGGCCGTGTTGGCCGCAGCATACGTAGATCAGCGAATAAACTACAAGCAAAGTCCTATTTTTGACGATGATCAAAGAGCAGCTGCGTTGGTAAGCAACAATTGTTTTTTTTTCTCATTTTTGCAGTAAAAATTTACATTCAAAAATATTTTAGCGCCATCTGAAGCTCGTCCTGCGGCGAATAAGTCTTAGAAAAGGAACCGACCAACCGCAAGGAGTTCCAAGGTCGAGTCAGTCAGTTAACTCTGACGAAGACCCTCTGGAAGAGTTCCTGGTTGACCACGAAAATTCGTTCGAGCAGACGCAATCTGGATCAACACTTGAAAAACTCGAGAATCTTTCACTGAAGCCTCGACTGAAGCTGACCGAAAACCAGAACATAATCGAATACTGCTTTGAGGAAATGGGCAAGGATCAAGAAATGTGGGAGCTTGTTTCAGTAGTTTTGTCCTCTCCGGCCACTCAAGTTTCTGTGGAGCGCTCGTTCAGCGCACTCGCTTTCATTCTTTCTAAACTAAGGTCACGTTTATCGGAGGAAACACTTCATAACATATTATTGATTAGGCTCAACAATGAGTTGCTTCACTGAAACCTCTTCTATCATGATTTTTATTCATTCTGTTCACGTGTTAAAACATTATTTTCCATTATATCGTTGATTAAAAAAAGAAAATACTTTAATTGCCTTTCAATTCAACGCTACAAAAAGAACTATGAAGATAAATTCAAATAAGCACGCGTGCGCACACGTGCTTATCATGTGTGAGTGCTTATATAAAATAAGCACACTTCAATTAGAAGGGTGTTTTGCATTGCGGAAAGCTCTAAAAATCATGGGTGCTTTGTTTAGCAAAAAGCTCTACACCTAACAAATCTGCACTGCACGGTGCATATCTATCAACCCTGCTTATGGTCACTATTTTAAAAAATTGAAAAACTGCAAATATTTCGCTAAAATCAAACTTTCGGTGGCTATATCTTGAAAACGGAGCCCTTTATCAAAAAATCTGTACGGTACTTTTCGATTGCAAATTCAATTTTCATTAAAAAATAATGTCAAACTTGTTTTTGCATGAAACTTCGATTTTTTCCAAAAATCACTATTTTTTCAAAAAATCATAACTCGGCGGTAGATTTTTTGACCATGTTTCTCTATGGCTCAAAAGTTGCGGATATTTGTCCTCTAAAACATATCAAAAAATCTCGAAAATAAAAAAATACGTATTTTGGGAAATTGAGTTTTAGTAAAAAAAATTGCTAAAGAAATCTGCAATTTTTTTTCCGTGTACCTATTTTTTCTCAAAAGTCCTCAATAATACCTACAACTTTGCCGAAGACACCAAATTGATCAGAAAATTCACTCAAAAGTTACAGCTGCTTGAATATTTACATACCATTTTTGTGTGGACAGCAGCCAAAATTGTATGGAGACTTGTATGGGTGAACCAATGACGCAAAATAGCCCCCCACAAAGTTTGAGTCAAATAAAAAAATACAAAAAATAAAAATGGTCGAAATCGGCCGATTTCGCAGAGAGTTGCTCATAAATAAAAAAATAAATTTCAAACAAACAGTAATTACAAATAAAGGCATGGGTGATTTGGAAATATTGTTTTATTCTCTAATATTCTCTAAGGCTGGTACAAATATTTTTAAAAGTTTTTGTCACCCCCTTCAAAATTGGCCCGAAAAATCAGGGGGCAAAAAAAATATTTTTACATTAAACTTCAAAATTTCAATGCAAAAATCAAAATTTCAATGAAATGCAACCAGCTGAAATCAAATTAAAATACATTCTTCTGCGTTTTAAATCATTTTTAGCATGTTTGGGTTTATTAACAAAATCTTAAGATTTTTTGAAAATTTTCGATGCAAAATCTTTTTTTTCGATACAATTTTTGTTTTTGTCAGATCTTAGATTTTTTGAAAACTAATGATTGCAAAACAACTGAACTAGTGTAAAATGCATTTTAAAACACTTTTTCATTTAAATGTGAAGACTATGGCTTGTTATTTAAATTTTTATATTTTTTTTATTTTTTGAAAATTTTTGATGTCTAGTATCGCAAAAAAGTTTTCCGCTAAAATGTTTGTTTGAAAACTAATGAAAATATTTTTTTTAACAGTCCAAAAATCTATGTGTTCATTAAATTTGTTATGTTTGTCAAGCTTACAATCAAAGAATTAGCTCAATACTGTTCATTGGTGATAATCTTTACTTCAATTTGAACAAGAACAGCAGTTTTTATTAAGTTTAAAAATATTAAAAATTGTTGTTTTTTGTTCTTTGTTTTGCTTCGGATTTTTAATGAATCTTAATCTCTAATCCAATGTGATTCAAATTATTTCATGTTAATAATCATACAATTCTTATTTTTATATTTCTTTTATATTTTTATATGAAATGACTACAAAAGCTTAATTTCATTGAAACTGTACAAAAAAACAAAAACAAAAAACGAACTTTGTAACTTTTTTAAATTTCCTAAAGTGTCTTCCTTGACCTGATTAACAGTTTAAACTAACAAGTTGTCGTACCCAATAAAAAAAAACAAATTACAAATTACAAAAAACAAAAAAAAGGAATGAAACCATTAAATGTAAAATTTTGAAAAGTTTAGAATTTCATGTTTTATATAAACCATATTTTACAAACTATCTTTAAGTCACTACCGCCAACTGGGGGAAATCGGGACTGCAGTCTGAATAGGTACAGGATATTTTTGAGCAATAAATTTGAAAATTGGTGCACTAATTGTTTTGTTAATAAAAAAAAATCAGAACATTATGCTGTCTTAATTCGTGATGATGATGATGATTTTAAACTTAATTGTCCCAATTTGCTCCAGATGCCGATGTCTGATGAAAAATAATTAAATATGTTTTTATTTTAAGTTTAAAATCATCACTAAGCGTAAATATTTTTTTAAAATAATTTTCCCTTATAAGCCAAATATTTATTGATATATGCCGAATACAGATTTGCTGATACTTTCAGACCAAAACATGATTTTTTTTTTCAATTTCGGGAATTCCCGAGACAAAATATCAAAAATTCCGGGATTCGGGAATTCCCGGTTTAGGGAAAATCCCGGGATTTTTGTCCCGGGAAATCCCGGGATGGACGCACTAATTTTTTGCACTATATATTTTATATTACGTGATCAATTTTTACATTATAAAAAAGATATTACATATAGAAATTAAATTAAAGCCAAATTTGAACGTTCAAACTGCTCACATTCTGCAATTTTGAGGAATTTTGAATCAAAATTGCTAAAATGGCTGAGCGAATAATTCGATTTTTTTGCACTGTTTTTATTAAAGACAAATTCACTTTTAGGTTACAATTTACGGAAATAAAAAAAATCTTTTTTTTTTATACTTCATGGACGAAAATGAACCCTGAAAAAAATATTTTGAATAGCTGAGAAAGTTTCCTATATTTTTTTCTGTGACTTGAAAATCGGCAAATAGTTTCGGAGATACAGCCTCACAAAAAAACGAATTTATTAAAAATAAGTTCTTCTGAGTGTCACCTAATTATCCTGTAATTTTCAACTGACTTTTTAAATTGAGTCCTTTGAAAAAAGTATGTTCAGGACTCTTCAAGATAAATATCACGAACTAGTGAAACTCCAATTAAAAAAAAAACTTTTGTGGAATCATCTGATCTTTTCATTGAAAATTAATTCCGAATTTTGAAAATTAGGTCTAAAATGTGAATTGAAGAGTTTTCAAAAGGTCCTACCTACATAGGAAAT
Source organism: Culex quinquefasciatus (assembly GCF_015732765.1). Taxonomy (NCBI): domain Eukaryota; kingdom Metazoa; phylum Arthropoda; class Insecta; order Diptera; family Culicidae; genus Culex; species Culex quinquefasciatus. Next base: position 172,669,354 of record NC_051863.1, read on the forward strand.
CCATGACGGATAGGTTGTTTTGAAAATTTTATCTAGAATTTAATGACGTACTATGGCAGAAAACATGTATTTTTCTCATAACACAATATTTTTAGTTTTTTTAATATACTGAGTCATTTTAATGAATCTATAACCAAGCAGACTGGTAAAACTAACATGTAAAAGAGAGTGTCAATACATTTTTACTAACTAAAGTAGCACAAATTCTAACGTAGTTAGGTAAGAAGCTAGCATATTTGCAACGCACTAGAAAACTAATCCTTTGAAAAAACAAACTGTTTGATAAAACGATCAACTGTTGATTATCACTCTGTATTTTTCCTTCCAGTGTCCATCATTTACTAAGCAAGATCCGTTCTGCGTTCCATAGTAACGGTGTTTTTCTCGTTATTTTCCGACGATGAAAGAGATGAAAAAAAGAGATCCGCACACAACACAGCATAAAGGCAGTAAAACATTCGTCGACCCTTTCCTCAAAAAAAAAATCGCACAAAATTTTCCTCCCACCTTTTTTCGGACAATCCACAAATCCTTTAGGCAGATTTTGGTCCTCTCCCAAAAATAAAAGTGAAAACAATCCGTGAGAAAAGCACAGACTCATACCGCGCGGAGGTCACCGGAGTTCGGATTGTAATCCTTCGTGTTATCGCTTGAATATCTGCGTCGCAGAGAGGAAAGCAGAAACTCATCCTTCGTCGTCACTCCCTCAAGCTGTGTAAAAATCATCATTTATTATCTCGAAGGCAACAACAAAAAAACAGCTAGTGTCATTCAAGGGTTATCATCTTCAGGAAAAACGGTATTTTTTGGGACGAGGATTATTCACGATGGAAAGCATGTTTTGTTAGTAGGTAGCACCAAATCTCGAATAATTTTGCTGTTTACTTGAAAAAAGGTTAGAGACAGATCCGTTGATAGTTTCCGCCAGAAAACATATGATATATATAATGAAACTTTTATGTAATTGTTATACATACAGAATTAATATTAAAAAATATATTATAAATAAAAACACTAATTAAAACAAAACTGTAAAATAATCGCATTTCCCTGTTCGTGACGTCCTCTCTGCCATTTGTGAAACGTTAAGCTTTGTAAATACTGCCCACAACACTGTTGTTCCGAAAGTCCCCATATCTTCATTAATACACACAACAACAACAACAACAATCTCTCACCTTTTCCAGGAAAAGCTACGAAACTCGCCGGATCCGCTCATTGACACTCGTCGTTTATTTATTTATGCGTGCGAGTGTTTGCCCAGTGCTAGTGTCGAGTACGGTTCACCGGACGCAAACATGGCGCCAGGAGAATGTGTCCTGGGCGGGGCGGGGTACGATTCGAGGAGCGGTGTTGGTTTGCTCAAGATATCGACTTTTGGGCAGAAGTTTTGATGCTTCCTGGAATGAGGAGAGAAAAGGAAAAAAATATTTTGATAACTTTTAAGGGACAAAAAACTGCAACTTTGGAGCCATTGAGAAGAATGGGTGGAATATCGAATGTTTAGCCCTTTTGAAATGTTAGTCTTGATCCCAAAATTTTCCAAAAATAATTTTAGAAGATATCAAAATTTTCACAAACGTTTAAAGTTTTCTAATCTAATCTAACCCTAGCGCAGCCAGTCTTTCAAGGGTATTCTGGAAAATGCCTTAGGTTGATTAACGCCTAGCATCCTCTTGTCAACATTAACATTTGCAGTGCCTCAATGCAATAAATTGCTTTGAAACATCACAAACGTTAAAGCGGCCAGGCCAACTGCGTAAAGTTTACCGCAAAGATGATTCATTGAAGTGGATTGAATTTGAGCACGAATGTTCAAACAACAAGACAATTCTGAATCTGCAGGGGAGGAAGAAACGTGTTTAAGCAATAAATCGTTGGAAGCCACCATGCTAAGAAGTTTTGGTGCTTCGGGACCCTCTGGGATGCGACATTGTATTTCCACAAATGCCCAGGACACTATTTGCCGTGGTTTTGCCGCGCCACAACTCGCTCACTGTTGAAGAGAATATTGGAAAAGTATTATTCAGAAAACACAATGCAAAGCTCTTGAAACTATTCCTACTTTAATCGACGCAGACTTAGTGTTTGGATTACTGAATTCAAAAGGATCAATATCTAGAAATATATCTGGTTTATATATACATTTTTTTAAGGTCGTTAGAGTGAAAGGAGTCTAAAGAGTTTAAAATAAAATTTATAAAATTTTACTTACCTTATCAAATCTCTCATGAGCTAAAAAGGAATGAAAAAAAAAAACGAAACTATTGGCACTACGCCCCCCGGGGCATGGCCTTCCTCTAACGTGGGATTTCTGCTCCAGCGCCTCTGACGAGACAGGAGAAACCGGGACCGACGTTTTACTTCACCATCCGATAGAAGCTCAGTGGATAAGGCGGGAATCGAACCCGCGTCTCATAGCATCATCGGGATCGGCAGCCGAAGCCGCTACCCCTGCGCCACGAGACCCACCCTAAAAAGGAATGAGCCTACCTCAAGTTCAATGTTCCTTGGTCAAACCTCTCCCGCTGACGCTAGGTGCTCCAGCGCGGTTTAGTTACCCTCCAACTTCCCACCCTCCAGATATTTTAAACGGATCATTACCCTCCACCCTCCAAGTTTCCAAGCAACTTTTTCAAAACGGCGTATGTGTTATTCGAATTAATACATACAACTTCTTGAAAAGATACTCTTAGTTAAAAGTATTTTAGGGAGCTCTCCGTAGAATTCTCTCAATCAATTCTAGAGAAATCTCTTGCAACAACACCACCACCAACCGCCCTGTTCCGCTATCGATGGTTAAGAGCGAGTCCACGAACAGGGCATACCCCTTTGTATGGGACGTCGTTTGGACCTCACCAATCTGCCTGAAATTTTCAGGGGTTGTTTGTACATATAAAACTAGCATCTGGCCATAATATGAGCACTCTAGGTCAACGGGAAGTGGGGCAAATCGGGACACAAAGTTTGAAGGTTCAAAAACGTCAAAAATCGTAAAAAGGCTGTAACTTGGGCAAAATTCAATTTAATTTAAAAATTCAAAATGCATCTGAAAGGGCTTAAAAAATGCAACAAAATGCAGGATAGAGCACCCCGATTGGTTAAATCTAAAGGGAGTTATTGACATTTTAGTGAAAAAATAGCACAATTTTCAAACTCAAATAAAAAAGTGTTCCATCCAGATATCAACTCGGTTCGACCTGCAGCTTGTAGGGGACATCTGGGATTACCATTTGAAACTGAGAACGCTTTGGGTAAGGCAGTTTAACATATTAAATAGATACTTTTACTTTTAGTGAATTTTTTGGTTGTAAATTTTTGCTCGGGGGACCCCTTAGATCCCATTTTCTGATGATAATTTTATCACATTCGTGTTCCTGAGACAATTTCACAATAGAAACATGCATAAAAATGTTTATTTTCATCCATTTTAACCCTTTAAAAAATGAAAGTTAAAAAAAATTGAGATGCTGCTTTTTTTCTGGTGTCATCTAGTATCCTTGGAAACGAACTTGAATTTCAATAAATGTGAATCGAAGTTTTTTTTAACTTTCATTTTTTAAAGGGGTAAAATGGATGAAAACAAACATTTTTTTGCATGTTTCTATTGTGAAATTGTCTCAGGAACACGAATATGATAAAATTATCATCAGAAAATGGGATCTAAGGGGTCCCCCGAGCAAAAATTTACAACCAAAAAATTCACTAAAAGTAAAAGTGTCTATTTAATATGTTAAACTGCCTTACCCAAAGCGTTCTCAGTCTCAGATGGTAGTCCCAGATGTCCCCTACAAGCTGCAGGTCGAACCGAGTTGATATCTGGATGGAACACTTTTTTATTTGAGTTTGAAAATTATGCTATTTTTTCACAAAAATGTCAATAACTCCCTTTAGATTTAACCAATTGGGGTGCTCTATCCTGCATTTTGTTGCATTTTTTAAGCCCTTTCAGACGCATTTTGAATTTTTAAATTAAATTGAATTTTGCCCAAGTTACAGCCTTTTTACGATTTTTGACGTTTTTGAACCTTCAAACTTTGTGTCCCGATTTGCCCCACTTCCCGTTGACCTAGAGAGCTCATATTTTGGCCAGATGCTAGTTTTATATGTACAAACAACCCCTGAAAATTTCAGGCAGATTGGTGAGGTCGATGCGAGATGGGTATGCTTTGCTTGTGGACTCGCTCTTAAGTTATGTTTCAAGCAGCACCACTACCCACACTAGTAATGTTACATCAGCGATGGATACATTAAAGTTTTTAATCAATGGGCTTTTGGGAGCGGTTTAGATTAATAATTTGCATAATTTACCGTTTTTACTTTCAAACCAACAATTAATTAACAGATTAATCACATTTCGCTTTTCAACTAATGAATCATTCCTTTCTAAGATTTTTATTCATTTCAATCATTTTATGCATTTCAATAGTTTGAAGTATGTTAAGTTGGTTTTAAATATTACGAGTAATTTTTATATTTAAGGTATTTCAGGTATACGAGTGTATCAAGTTTTTAATGTTTTCAAGGATTTAAAGTGCTTCAAGTATTTCAAATATTGTTTGTATATCATGTATTCCAAGTTATTCAAATATTGTTTATCCAATTAGTTTTAGTTTTTCAAATAATTTAAATACTCTATTTTTTAAATTGTTTCAATTATTTCAAATTGATTTTAATTTTTTCAAGGATTTAAAGTGTAATAAGAACATCATGTGTTTCAAGAGCTTCAAGTATGTAAAGTATTTTGTGGATTTTAAGCATTGCAAGTATTTCAAGTTTTCAAAGTATTTCATGTATTTAAGTACCTATTTCAAGTATTTCAAGATTTTCTAGGATTTAAAGTATTTCAGATTGATCTTAAATATTTCAAGAATTTGTAGTTTTTTTAATGTATTTTGAGTGTTTCAAACAAGATTCATGTTTGGAGTTTTTTTAAGTCCAATGAACAAAATTTATTTTTTTTTTGTGTTTCTGAAACCACATTGCGTCAAAAACACTCTAAAGCCAAAAAATCAAAATTGGACCTTTATAAAAACAATAGAAGTAAATAAAAATATCAAATGTTTCTATTAATTCATGTTTATTAAATACTTCGTATACTAGTATCTTAGTATTTCATGCAATTCAAGTTATTTAATTACTTATAATATATTTTTTCAATTATTTTAAATTCCTTTAAATATTTCAAATTGATTTTAAATATTTTAAGAATTTCGATTTTTATAAGTACATCAAACATTTCAAGAATTTCAAGTATTTCAAGTTCTGATTATAAGTAATTGAATAAGGCTTTCTAGTCAGAAATTTACCAATACATTCAAAGTATGTTTACATTACAGCTGGACGATTGTTTGCATCAGGTTTCCTATCTCTTTCTAGCAAAAGTTTTTTGTCAGGCGACTTCTAGCTGGTTTTTTTGACTGACCGCCCGATATGTCAGCCAACATACTTCGCAGGGCTTGATCCTAAAGTCCAAATTGACATCCCTAACATCACTTTTCTCTTAAACTTAACCCTGAATTGCCACGTTCAAAAAACCGTTTTTGAAGGTTTACTCAGATGCTTTCTATAAATTTGATCGCAAAAGGCGTAGATTGCGAAATAAAATTTTGGTGTCTTCGACAAAGTTGCTTGGATTGGCATGCTCGACAACTTTTTAGAAGACGAAAAAATTCCCAAAAATATACCTGAAAAGTTAGATACTCCAATCACCCTAATCGTGAACCACCCTAATTTTCAACCAAACCAAATTTGCCCCTTTCCATTTGCAAAAAACTCATCTGCATACACCAAAGCTCTCAAACATCAACATTTTTCGGAAAATCAATTTTCCACTTAATTTTACAATCTGGAACACTGTGCACTGAGAATAATACAATGATTAAATAATGTGTAAAGCGAGTTTCTTCATTAGATTAGATTTTATTAAAATTTAAAATCTGACCAGTATAGATTAAGCTCAAGAAAAAAACAATCCAACCCAAAACTGGAAATAAGAAGAATAAGGTTCATGAATTGTTAAATGTCTCAAACTGATTTCCCGCTTTCATCTCCAACTCCGGAAGCGAACACAACTTCCCGTCAGCCGGTGGAACGATTTATCCCGGCTTAACGTTTGTTTTGTCAGCTTAGATTTCACCTCCTCGCCAGAGCCAGAGTGTCTCCGAGGTGATATATTAACCAGCACTGACATAACCCCTCCCCCATCCTATCCTCGCGCGAACGTCGGTTGCTGGAAAAGTCATTTTTCATCGCGCAATCTAAATCCCTTTTGCAAAGTTTTTTTTTTTTTGTTTTGTTTGATCTCTAACACTCTCTTGGGTAGTCGTCGTTTGGCAACGGAGTTAACCTTTGAAGTTTTATCACGACACTGGAGGGCATCGCGTTGACGGGGTTTTTCCTCTGGTTGGCCAGCTTAAAAAGAATCGAAGGAAAACCGCCCGAAAGGTGACGTTTATGGGACAGTGAGTGATGAGCATTTTGAGGCTTTTGCAGTGCCGCGGTATACTGGGGTTTGCTCGGTTGTGGTGACGGTGGGGTTACGATTATGGTAACACTTTTGTTTTGTCTAAGGTTGACCATTTTAACACCAGTGCACCAAGAGATTAATAATACTCTTTTTTTGTTTGGTGAAGAAAAACATAAAACAAGCGAAGTAAAGTTTTTCTTCGAACTAAAGTCACTCAAAATGCAGTAGAGATTACTTTTCCTTTATATCCTGAAAAAAGGATTTTTTTTAACTGTTTTTAAATAAAGTTATAAGAAATCTCAAGCCATGTAGCCTGAGAAGTGAATTTAGCAGGATAATATCAATTCTGCCTTGGGGAAGCGTTTTAGAGCTTTGGTATCCAAGGAACTTTTGTTCAGTATAAAATTCTCCGTTTTCTTGTCATTTTGATACTAGGGTGGTTCTAAACTTTATTATTATTTCTTACTGCTTTTGACAGTATTGTAGTGCTTACCATTCTGAACAGCTTTGCCCGAAAAGATCAAATTTATATCTCTTGATCTGTTCGTTCTTCAGCATTTCATATAAAAAGTGCTTCAAGAAGTGTTTTTATTCAATAAACTTCTTGTACAGCCCAAACTCGGTGGCACTTTAAAAAATATATACATACAGTAACGATGACGATAAGTTTAGGGACGATAACGATAATCCATCGTTATTGTTATCGTTATTCCGATTATTCTATCGGCGATAATTTTATCGACGATAACGGACGATAACTTATATTTAATATATTTTTAAAATTGATTAAGCCAGCCAAATTATGTTGAATTTTAAAATTTCCGCTTAGTAAATATTTTTTTGTTGATATGGTAAGTTTTAAAGTATACACAGTACTGGTCAACATTGGACGATTTGTCAAACCTACCTCAAAATTGAAATTACTGGGGTTCGCTCGTGTTTTGACCAAACCTTGTGAAATTTTCAGCACAAACAGTTTGGAATGTCTACTTTCAGATGCTTTTGAAAAACTTAGCTACCTATTATCGTTTCAAATTTATTGACATTTTCGTCAAAAATACGTTTTTTACCGATACTCACTATTTTGACGATATCTTTAAAAATGTTGATCGGGCCAACTTCATATTTTAGGCACCTAATCTTGAGATAGTTTCTTAATATTACCCCAAATTTCAGCCAAATCCATTCACAACAACAAAAGTTACAGCGGTTTGAATTTTTGAGACGGTTTCATTTTTTTAAATCATTACTAACATTTCAAAAGGGTGTAATATTGAATGTTTGGCCCTTTTGAAATGTTAGTCTCGATTTCGACAAGATCAGAAAATTTCACGATTGTTTCATAACAAAAAAAAAATAACATTGAAAATCGGACCATTAGTTGCTGAGATATCGACGTTAGAAAATGGTGGGTTGTTTGGGTAAGACTTAGAAAACATCAATTTTCCTGCTTTTGAAACCTTTACATGGCAATATCTCAGCAACTACAGGTTCTATCAACAAAGTTCAAAAAATGCAAAATATAGAGAATTGTCTGAGCTTTTCAAAAAAAAAATTGTTTTTCAAAGGTGGGCAAACATGAGCACTAATTTAAACAAATGGAAAACTGTAACTATTTTCAAAAACGTTACCAAAAACTGGCCTTAACTTGAAAACGGTGCACTTTATGAAATTTCACTAAAGTACTGTTTGATTGCAAATTTGATTTACATCGAAAAATAAAGTTGAAAAATTTTTGCGACCAATATTTCGATTTTTTGAAAAAAAAAACTGTATTGATTCGAAAATTTATAACTCGGTCAAAGATTTTTTGCACAACCTGGAAATTCCTGAAAAGTTGGCATTTTATGTCCCCTTAAACATATTAAAAAAATAAAAATAGTGTTTTTTGCAAATCAAGTTTTAGTGACAAAAAGTTAAATTGAAAATCACCAATTTTTTTTCAACCTTGTATCATTTTTTCAGTGTAGTCCTTATCCATACCTACAACTTTGCCGAAGACACCAAATCGATCAAAAAATTTCTTCAAAAGATACGGATTTTTGAATTTTCATACATCATTTTTGTATGGACAGCTGCCAAATTTGTATGGAAAATTGTATGGACAAACTAATGATGCAAAATGACTTCTTTGGGCATATCGAAGGAACCTAAGAAGTTTCAGCCGGATTAAAAAATACAAAAAAAATCGATTGACCAAAATCTGAGAGAATTGCTCATATACTTTTGACCAGTACTGTATACTACATTTTTCACAAAATACCGTATTTTTTGAAAGTACATCCTCATTTTTTTTAAAATAATTTGCAATATGGGTATCAAACGATTCGAAATATTGCATGTATTTTCATTATTTTAGGATTTTTTTAATGAAACACTAAAATTTTCACAAAATACCATATTTACTCATAAATACTCGATTCGAAATATTGCATGCATTTCACTGTTTAAGAGTTTTTTTTAATGAAATACACAAATTTTCACAAAATACCGTATTTTCTCAAAAATACTAAAATTGTGAAAAAACAGGTAATATTTCGCTTCGAGCAATACCCGTCTTGCGAGTTATATAAATTTGAGTGTTTTTCATTCAAAAAACTCTAAAGCAGTAGTTGAATTGCCTATTTAATAGGTAATAAAAATGCATTTTTCAATATTTCAACATTTTAAAGTTTTAAATCACTTTAACGTAGATTAAGGGTCTTACTTAGGCTCGACAATAAATAATTAGGCATAGAATTTTTTTTTTCATGATTCGATTATCTGAAGTGAAATTTTTCCGAGGCCTTTGGATTATCGAGTCCGAACCCACATATTCGGAACGGTTTCCAGATCGGCCAATGTTCAAAAAATCAAAGCAAATCGATAATTGAACTTAATGATTCGTTTCTACCTTCATTTGAAAGCTTTTCTTGCGATCTTTCGAATGCTGTATCGAACATCTGCAAATTTTAACTTTTATATGAAGTTTTTGAAAAATCACTTTGACCCTTGAAATCCACAGATTCGGAACACTTTTTTCTTACGAATGTAAACAAACTTTAGATTTCTCCAGGAGTACATATTTATTACAAAATAATGACTTCACACACTGAAACCAATGAAACTCAAGCTTAGTGATGTTTTATACATGGTTTGATAACTTTTTTTGTGAAAATATCAGTTAAATTCAGGTATTCCACAATAGTGGGAAACACAATAACATCCCACAATTATGAAACAGGCCATTTGGAGGCAGTGTTTTGCTGCTCTGGACAAAATAGTCTTGGAATGAATTTTTTTTTGTTCAAAAAGTACTACTTTTACTAGTGAAATAGCAAGATAATGTCCAAATAAAGGTTCTAAAAATAGTAAGGTCGACAGAAAAGCTACTTTTGGCATGCTATTGACAAATTATCATAAAAGTGTTCCGAATTTGTGAGTGTTCCGAATATGTGGGATGACTGTACCCATATTGCAAATTATGCAAATTTGAGTACCTTCAAAAACCGCATTTAGTGCAACTTTTAGTATTTCATTTGAAAATCTCAAAAACAGTTTAAATACATATAAAATTTTGAATCGTTTGATACCCATATTGTGAGTTATACAAATTTGAGTGTTTTAAGAAAGTATAGTATTTTGTGAAAATTTTGGTTTCTCATGCAAAAAAAATTCTGAAGCAGTAAAAAGGCATGCAAAATTTCGAATCGTTCAATCGTTCAATCGCTACTGAATACTCTTTCTTTGCTCTCATTCTCACTCCAATCGGGTATTTAGTACAGCAAATGGCTCAGAGAAGCTATCGGTTCTGTTTTGTTCATTTATTTAAGCTGCTTAAAATCAATGTTACCAAAAATGTTTTGGAATGTTGATGATAAGTAACTGCAAACTGTGGTGTGGTAACGCAGCCCAAGCGAGCGCCTCGCTGGTATTTTGTTAGATTCTCTCCTCTCTGAACTTAGGGGAAATTTACTCATTTTAAGCCTGATAAGCGGTCGTGTTTGAATGATGCTGGATAATCCCGCGTGTTCCTTGAAATTTACTAAAACCAAGTACACCAACGAGTAGAGCAACTTTTTGTGAACACTTCTGTTTATTTTCACTTTTATTAAAAGTTATGCTATTTTTATTACAAGCATAAAAAAAAAAATATTTCCCAACTGTATTCTAATCAGTTGAGAATGCAATGGGCCACGCCCATTTTCCTATTTTCAGCTTAGCTTTTTTTGCTGCCAAAATTGATTAAATTTCAAGCGAACACTCACGAAACGCAGCATTTATAGAGAAAATTTCCTGGCATCACTGGCTTATTCCAACAGGCGCTGCTGGTGGTGTTGGTGGCCACCCTTTATTCTTTACAGTGAGTCAAATATTTGTCCGTACCCTCCCGTACGGAAAATGTTTGTGATATAAAAGTATATAAAATTCGACTAAAGTGCCATGTTTTATACATCAATCGACGCGGCAGAATGTCCTCTTTAAGACACTGTCATTGGATTTGCAAAAAACTTTTTCTTAAAAAATACAAAAATAGTTTACTGAAAAAAGTAAAATAAAGAGGTCAAATAATTGTCCGTACCCCTAATAAAAGTACAAAATCTGATCGATTTAAGTGAATTTATTTATGAAATGTTGTTTCTGTGTCAAATACTAGTACCTCTAGCCAGTTTGTGACAACTTTGAACTTCTGATAACTTTATTAAGTTAGTTTATATTAAAAATTGGATTAAATTTAGTTTTTTTTATGTAAAACTTATCAAAATATTAGTTTATAAACAACTATTTTTATAAAATTGCTATTTTATGTTGTAAGAGTCTCTATTTAACAAGTTTTAATAATATTTGTTCGAAATATACATTGTTTTCATCTTTTTTATTGACATTTTTCGACCAAAAATACTGTTTCGGAACAATACCGTTAAACAATCCGGATTGTCCCGGAACCGGTTTAACCCTCGGAGGAAATTTTGTGGTGGTCAGATAGAGGACAAAAACCCACCTCTTGCAATTTAAAGCATCCAATTTCGTCCACTACAGCCCGATTACGAGTCCCTAGTCTGAAATTTGAAATTTTCACTTTCCGTACTGAGAATTTTTGTACCGTCCTGGGACAGAATGTTTTGCTTGGGGAATTTGAAAATTTCAAATTTCAGACTAGGACTCGTAATCGGGCTATAGTGGACGAAATTGGATGCTTCAAATTGCAAGAGGTGGGTTTTTTTGTCCTCTATCTGACCACCGCAAAATTTCCCTCCGAGGGGTTGAACCGGTTCCGGGACAATCCGGATTGTTTAACGGTATTGTTCCGAAACAGTATTTTTGGTCGAAAAATGTCAATAAATAAGATGAAAACAATGTATATTTCGAACATATATTGTTAAAACTTGTTAAATAGAGACTCTTACAACATAAAATTGCAATTTTATAAAAATAGTTGTTTATAAACTTATGTTTTGATAAGTTTTACTTTAAAAAACTAAATTTAAACCAATTCTTAATATAAACTAACTAAACAAAGTTATCAGAAGTTCAAAGTTGTCACAAACTGGCTAGAGGTACTAGTATTTGACACAGAAACAACATTTCATAAATAAATTCACTTAAATCGATCAGATTTTGTACTTTTACAAGGGGTACGGACAATTATTTCACCTCTTTTTTTTACTTTTTTCAGTAAACTATTTTTGTATTTTTTAAGAAAAAGTTTTTTGCAAATCCAATGACAGTGTCTTAAAGAGGACATTCTGCCGCGTCGATTGATGTACAAAACATGGCACTTTAGTCGAATTTTATGTACTTTTATATCACAAACATTTTCCGTACGGGGGGGTACGGACAAATATTTGACTCACTGTATTTGCCTTCGCTTCTCGCTCGGCTTTCTTCAGCCTTCGATTGGAATGGGCCGTCAAAATTCAAACGTCAAAAGACTTGGCGCGTTTGTTTTTTTATGGCGCTCGCTAATTATTTACATGTTTCGGGATTATTTTTCAAGTGAGTGACAAACTAATGCTCAAAAGAACATGTTACCGGTAGTTGGAAGCAATTTTATATCTTAAGCGCTTTTAAATCAGTGATCACTGACATTCGGATAATCGAAGTGAAATGCGTCTGAAGAATTTTGATCATCGAGGTTAGACTGTAATGATTCACATATCCTTTCCCGATTCCAACAATACTTCTTTCAACCGGTCTCATCCCCATATCAACACAAATAAGCCTTCACTTTTCGCAGAAGCTATTTTGCACCCCTCCCAGAGGGGCTAGAATCTCCCCCTCCATTCGCGTATCATTTCAGCCATTTTCAATGAATATAAAATTACTTCTGCCCACCCCGCAACCCCAAACCCAAGCCGCTTCTCATTTCCATCAGGAGACGGCGCGACCCCGTCGGGACAACGTGGCCGTCTCAGTTTCATCTGTCTGCGGCACGAACGCAACTGGCGTGGGGTAGAGAGACCCTTTTCTGGGACTGATTTTGACCGGAACGGGCGCAACAACAACGTCAACACAAAGAGTGGTAAAAATGTCCACAGGAACTTGGGTTGGGTAAATTATTTAATCGCCTCAAGATATGCCAGCTGTCAATTTCAAATGCTTTCGGTTGATAGGGCGCCCGAGTTTACGCAGAACTTGGAGTGTTTTTGCATGCATTTTTTAAATTACTAATTTTTCAAAGTTTATTTGAAAATTATATAGACCATCATTTTAACAAAGGTGCTTTAGTTTAGATATTCCTCATTTTTCAATAAAAACTTTTTTTTTTATTCTTTGTCCTCTATCTTAACCTATACCCTAACTGGCTCAATCGGCCTTGCCATCACGGAGCCGTGCGTCTATTTATAGATCCGAGATCTATTGTTCTTCGTATTGATGGTAGATTCAATAAAAACTTGATAAAGTAATATAACAAATTGTCAAAGAACAGAAGAGGGTTGGTTTATGCAGCTGTTCATTTCCAAGTAATTTTTGACTTGTGGCCTCAAAGAGAGCTCCATGCTCCTGTCAATCTCCCCTTGTTGCTGAAGACACCAAGTCAGTATAGTTCCCCCGTCCTGATGCACCAAATCCTTGGAAACATCATTAGTACGACGCCGCCGGTCGCAGAGTATACTTCCAGCTGGTTGCACCTACTGCCAGCAATTTTCAAGCAGATTTCTCATTTCGTCCCTCGGTTCGTACTGCAAGCCGGTATGTCGGGCTTGTTTATTACGCTCGATAGCGTGGAAATGATTTAATCTGCTATTCCGGCCTGGTACGAAGCACCAGGACTAGGCCGAATCACGTCAGAACGACGACCGGCTTGGACTCGAGCGGAGCTTCTCCGGGGAACAAAGGTTTACTTCAAGGGATTCGGATGCTGCGGACAACAGTGAAATTTCGAATGACCTTCTCTGCGGAACTGTCATACACTTCATACCGTTCTGGGTAGAGGCTTATTAAGGGACGACATGTAGCAATCTCCGGATACGTCAGATCTGCACCGGATTCTGTTAGACGGCTGCCAATTTGAGTTTCAAAGGATTTCTAGGGTCATCGTAGGCGGATGATGGTTCGAGGGTGATCTGGCTGCTGTTGAAAGGCTGCCAACAAACTCGTAACCAATTAAATGAGAGTTGCCACGCAGTCGAGTGCATTCCAATCAGAGTGTACTTCTTCGGAAGAACTGCTCGGAATTCCCTGGAATTCCCCGCAGGATGCAATTTTTTAAAGCTCTTCACTCTACCGAGAAGAGAAAACTCATTTTCCGGAATTTCGGTTCCAGCAATTTGGTGGCGGTTACCACAGACTGCCCAGATCGCCACCCAACGGTTGAGCACGAAATAGCTGGTGATGGCGCGTCTAAAGTGTAAATGAACTGCCGTGGGTTTATAACGAGCGTTACGTCATGGGCGGAGAAGTTGTGGTCAGATACAGTCATGCCCCGGTTTGGCACGCCTCGGTTTTGCACTGCCCCGGTTTTGCCTCGTTCAGCTGCCTCGGCCCAGTGCTTAAGGGATTTTGTCTATATAGGAGTCTGTAGTTATGCTCTCGACTGTTAGGCGTCATCCATAAAGTACGTCACGCTCTAGGGGGGGAGGGGGGGTTGTCGCAAGCGTGACAAAGTGTGACAAGGGGGGGAAGGGGGGTCCGTGAGACTGTGACGTCACGCTAGACTATTTGTTGAATACTGAAAATTCAGTCTTAAAATATATTTTAAAAAAGTTTAAAAGAGTAATGTTTCATAAATTATATTCATAAAAGAAACACGATACAAGGTTTTAAGAAACAGACTTTTTGATAATTGATTTAAATGTTTAAATCATATTTTGAAAAAAAAAATCAACACACAACCTGCAGTAATTAACTTCCTCGATTGAACTCCAAATAAAAATGTAATCCTACAATTATAAATCGTGCCACATGGATTTCTATGCAGATATGACATTTTGAAAATTTAATCTAGATTGTACAAAAATCAAAATGGGGGATCCGACAAAGCGTGACGTACTTTTCGAGAGGGGGTCAGAGCCAGCGTGACAAAGTGTGACATAGGGGGGAGGGGGGGTTCATTTTGGCCGATTTTAGCGTGACATACTTTATGGATGACGCCTTACTCTACAATTTTGGATTTGGTTTTCGGCTTTCAGTCATTTAGCAGTGAAAACAATGTATTGTTTCAATTTCCGACGTTTCGGCAAATTTATTGCCTTTTTCAAGGATTCTAAAAAATATTTTTTTTTTTTTTTTTTGTTTTTAACTATTAGTGCTTGTTTTAGGTGGGATGCACTCTTTTGCATGCCATAAACGATCGGTTAGAGAATGAGCTAATGTCCAGAAAAGCTTTGTGCCCAAGAATCTACGGGCAACCCAAAGCTCACAAAGCTGGATTACCACTACGACCAGTAGTTCCAAACATGACAGCACCCACCTACACTCTCTCAAAGTTCGTTGGACAGATACTGCAGAGCTCACTGCAAAGCACCTACAACATAAGGGACTCCTACAGCTTCTGTGACTACATCAACGGCATCACCCTCCCAGCTGACTATGTGTTGGTATCCCTGGACGTTGTTTCTCTTTTCACGTGCATTCCCTTCGAACTTGTTCGACGCGATGTCACGTTCAACTGGAGCGACATACAGAAACACACCAACATAAACCTGGAAATCATGTTGGAAATCATCGAGTTCATCATGAAATCATGCTACTTCACATTCGAGGGAAAGTTCTATTCACAAATTTTTGGAACTGCCATGGGTAACCCCCTGTCGTCCCCACTAGCCGATCTCGTCATGGAGAATCTGATGCACGCCGTCGTCAAAAAGCTCGATTTTCAACCACCAGTGCTCAAGAAGTACGTCGACGACCTGATCGTAGCGCTTCCCCTGAACAAGTTGAAACACGTCCAAGACTCATTCAATAGCTACAGCCAACACATCCAATTCACCTACGAGCTAGAAGAAAACAGGAGACTGCCGTATCTGGACATGGTATTGGTCCGCACCGAAGCCCAACAGATCCGGACGGAATGGTACCGAAAGCCAATTTCGAGTGGTCGTTTTCTGGACTTCTTCTCCTGCCACACCACGAGCCAGAAGGTCAATACAGCTATGAACTTCATACAACGTGTAGACAAACTGTCTACCAACTTAAACACTCGGGAAAAAATGAAGATCGTGGACAGGGAGCTAGAAATCAATCATTACCCAAAACCCCTTCGGCGTCGACTCATCAACTGCCAGCTATGTAACCGTTCCAGCAACGGCAACCAACAACAACAACAACAAACGCAACAAGCCGAACCGAGCCACCAGCAGACAAACATCTGCTACCGATCCATACCAAACATCCCAACCTTGTCACAAACTATAGCCAAAACACTCAAGCAGGACTACCCGGAGGTACGGTTAGCTTTCCGCAACACCAACACTGTGGGCTCAAGCTTCTTCAGCAACATGAAGGACAAGGTGCCCACGGAGAACCACACCAACGTCATCTATGCTATCCCATGCAACGAATGTGAGAGTTCGTACATCGGGATGACAACAACGCAGCTGAAAACGAGGATGTCGAGCCACAGAAGCGACATAAAACGGTTGGACGAGCTGCTACAGGCGGGACACACCACTGACGACTACAAGATAGCCGAGCTGAGGCAGAAAACAGCTTTGCTCGAGCACAGCATCGCAAAACAACATTCTTTCGACACGAAAAAAGTAAGAATCTTAGACCAACACAACCGTGGTACAGCTCTACCAATCCTAGAGATGTGCCATATCACGAACAATAACCATACCGTAAACAAACGTACAGATACAGAGGGCCTGAGTATTATCTACGCAGGATTACTACACACACTTAAAACTAAAAACTATAAACACAGAAAACCCAACACAGTAACACCGGGTGAAACAGAACAAGAATAGTATTCCCTCCCTTCTCCCACATTTGACCCACATTTAGTACACAAAATGACCCAAATTCTAGCCATGCCTTTGACGCTTTTTGGTGAACAAACCGCCATTAAGCTCCGTTCGATTGAAATTGACCGTTTCGTGGATAGTGCAACACAAAAAGTTTTTTCGAAACCGAAACCAGCAGCTACCAGCATAATATGTGCTGCTATGCAGTAAGTGCCCTTAGAACCACTTGAAACATTGCTCAATTTTAACACCCCCCCCCCCCCTTTGTGCAAACCCTTAAAATTACAGCCAACTAAGACTGAGGAACAACAACAAAAGACAGTTATCAATTTACCCAAAACCCCAAAAATAACAAGAAAACAAACCGTTTTTGTAAGTAACCAACAGTATTTTCCCACCTAAAACAAGCACTAATAGTTAAAAACAAAAAAAAATATTTTTTAGAATCCTTGAAAAAGGCAATAAATTTGCCGAAACGTCGGAAATTGAAACAATACATTGTTTTCACTGCTAAATGACTGAAAGCCGAAAACCAAATCCAAAATTATATAGGAGTCATCGGCTAGTGATTTTTCACTGCAAAAAAATCGAAACTTCGCGGCAAATTAATTACAAAACATTGGAATTTCACGGCAATTTCACGGTACTCTAAAAACTACTCAAACAAAAATGTAAAAATGAGCCCTTTTAGCATAGTTATGAACAGAAAATTGTTTTGAAAGTTAGTAGCAGATAGAATTTCCTGACAAAAATGATTATTTTGAAAAAAATGTATTGGATTTATTTTGATTTTATTTATTTTTTTGAGAATTTCCTTCAGTTAAATTTATGATTCTGCAAAAAAAAAAACAATTGTAATATAACTAACAATATATCAAACATTATTTGTTTTCTTAGGTTCAACAATAGAGGAACTCGAGTATTTGAATAAATTTTAGGCAAAACTCATAAAAGCAATTGATAATTGCAGAAAATTTTAATGCATTGCAAATGCTCAACAAATAACTTTTTTGTGTTTTCTTGTATTGTAGTGTTTAATAATGTTTTTTTTTTACAATCTTTTTGGAATTTTGAGGAATAAATAAATTTTTCTGGAAATGTAGAATCAATTTCTGCGTTTCATACAATATTGTAATGAACAATATCTTTAAAAAATAGTTATAAATCCGACAAGTTGTTTAGTTTGGAAACTACATCCGAAATGCTTGTAAAAAATCTTGTAAAGTGTTTGAAATAATATAAATAAAGCTTAAATGTACTGAGAAGCGATTTATCAATGTGCTTACAAAATTTCATGGCCAGGGGCAAATTTCACGGATTACGCGGCTTCCGCGAAATCGCGAAAAATCACTAGTCCTAGCTATATTTGTATGCAAATTCATGTAAACATCAAATAATTATAGTGTTTTGGAATCGGGTTGATGTCAGCTACCGATTACACCTATAATTTAATGAAAATTTTCACTAAAATACGTTTTTTTCTGTTTTTGGAAAATGCAATGTTTCTCGAAAAAAGGCTAAAAATTATTGTTATTGCAATATAGGTATCAAATGATCGGGATTTTTCATACATTTCGAATGTAATTTTTTTTGAAAATCCTAAAAAAAATTAACAAAACTACGTATTTTTGAACAAAAAAGTACTCAAAATTTCAGTTTCTTACAATATGGGTATCAAATGATCGGATTTTTTTTACACATTTCGAATGTAATAACAACATTTTTTGATAATATTAAATTTTTTACAAAACTATGTTTTTTTGAAAAACATACTCAAAGTTTTTTTTTTGCAATATGGGTATAAAATGATTGGGATTTTTCAAAAATTTCGAATATAGTATTATTTCTTTTGAAAATACTCAAAATTCTCACGAAACTACATATTTTCGAAAAAAAACACTCACAATTTCAGTTTTTTTCCGGAAGTTTTAACACATTTTTTTGAACAAACTCAAATTTTTCACAGTAGGGTAGGGTAGTCATCAATGAGACACTTTTGGTTTTCAACTTTCAACGATTTTTGTTGTTTTTTTTTTTCATCAGCATGTTTTAATGAGCTTGTTATTGCATTTTCTTTCTTTTAATGTGTTCTAACATTGACCAAAATATGAGATCGATCTGACGTCTACAGCCAGAGTTATTCAACTGTCTCATTGTAGACGCATTTGGCAGGAACAATGAGACAGCTGGAGAACAATGAGACACTCTTCAATAATCAATACTTTTTTAGTAAAACATCATGTTTTTATATTGTTCCATTGCAGGAGACTTGCTTTGAACATTTTCAAACAAATTTGTCAACATGAAACTTTAATTAACAAAAGTTATACTAAAAAGTATTTAAATTTTGTAAAATCCATATATTTTACGAAATAACTTTATATTTTTGGTTAAATGAAGTTCAAACTCAATAAATATGCCAAAAATCACTCCCAATTCATGTTTTGAAAGATTTCCATAGATTTTGAAAAGTTTATTGAAGAAAAATCAAAGTGTCTCATTGTTACCCATGGGCCGAAAAGAGTGGGGAACAATGAGACAACCCTGGATTCTGGGTATATTCTAATTTTTGGTCAAACCTAATAAAAGGACATTGTAGCCCAACTCATGCCCTGTAAAATGACGAAAGAAATTTGGAGAAATATTTGTTTTTAAGTTAATGGTAGCCTATGAGCGAAAATGTAATTTTTAGTCAAAATTTACTTTTACACCCCAGAATCAAACATTTATGAATAACTTTGCAAGGGAGCGTCCATAATCAAAGTCACTTTTATGGCACACGTGTATCTAGTAGACACACCTTTCCCCCAAATATGAGCCAGATTGGTTAAAACTACGTCTTGTGAGAGCCATTTTTTCATTGTTCCTTGTGTCTCATTGATGACTACTCTACCCTACTACGTTTTTTCGAAAAATGCAAAAAAATAAGTTTTTTACAATATGGGTATCAAATGATTGATATATTTTAAGAAATTTAGATAGCTATAACACTTTTTTTCAAGTACTCAAAATTTTCACAAAACTACGTATTTTCCAAAAAAAATGCTCAAATTTCAAAACTTATTACATTCGAAATGTTTGAAAAATTTCGGATCATTTGTTATCCAACTAAAATTTTGTATGTTTTTTCGAAAATACGTATTTTTGTGAAAATTTTGAGTGTTTTAAAAATAGGTTGTTATTACATTCAAAATGTATGAAAAAATTCCATACATCATTTGATCATTTGATACCCATATTGTGAAAAACTGAGATTTTGAGTTTTTTTTTTCGAAAATACGTAATTTTGTGATAATGTTGAGTATTTTAAAAAGTCTTGTGATTAAATTCGAAATATATTAAAAATCCCAATTATTTGATACCAATTTTGCAAAAAACTGAAATTTCAGTATTTTTTTCAAAAATACGAAGTTTTGTGAAAATTTCCAGTATTTTCAAAAAAAAAATAATGACATTCGAAATATATGACAAAAACACGATCATGTGATACCCATATTACAATATACCCATATCACAATAACACATATTTTGAGTTTTTTTAGAGTAAAAAATTGCATTTCCACAAAACAGGAAAAATACGTATTTATGCGAAAATGTTCATGTAACTATAATATTTCATAATTTAACGAAATTGCGTTTATTGCTGCCAAAATTGAACTAATGCTTGCAGAAAATATTCTGTGATTTTTTTTTAAATTCTGATTAAATTGACAAAGTCGATAAATGCTAAAGGCTAATCGGGCAAGAGGATTTGATTTTTTTTTCCAAAATCTCGTGAGCTATTCATTATTTATTTTGGTAAAATCTCTTCCACCGGGTCCCGGAACATGGTTCCTGTGGCCAATTCTGAACCGACTTATCTTGGGGAATCTTCATACATCATATCATGTCAAGAGCGACGTTTTTCGTTGGTATTTGGCCATATGGGAATTTTAGAAAATCGTCGAAATTAAAGTTCCGGTGATATTTTGGGCTTATCTCGGTTCCCCGTGGTCCACCCAGGATGAAACCCCCTCCAATCGATTCCCTGGTCTGGTTTCCATGTGAAATGTCCTGGCAGGACTTGCGGAATCGTTTTTTTCTCGATTTTATCTCACTGTGGTGTCGAACCACACCCAAAACTGGGCAGCGCTAGTCCGAGAGAATAATGGCCTCAAGACGAGAGAATAGTGGTACCATTTACGGACACAGAGAACACCGCTCGAGATTCATTTGCCAAAAGTGTCGACTATGGGAATCGAACCAGAGACCTTTGACATACTAACCCAATGACTTTACTGTCTCCACCAACACAGCTTGGTGAACAAGGAGTGGCCAGATGTCGATGTATGGCACTTGTTGGAGATTTATTGTTTCAATTAAAGAATGAACTCATTTTTTATGGTGGTGTGAGTTGGTAGCATTGTTCTTTCGGTTTTGGCGTTGAGCCCCCAATAAATTTTGAGGGAACGATTCTCTCGACTCGGAATTTTGGGTGTAGAGGGATGGTAACCCTATCCCAAACAAATAAAACTGACAGCAGTCGACAATAACCACGATTGTCAAATGTGGCCCCACAACAAAAGTACTAGCTATCAAATGGTAGCCTATTACAAATCAATATTTTGGTTTTAAATTTTAAAGTTTTTCGCAATTAAAAAGACAAATTCATGAAAAAAAAACAAATGAATAGTGTTGCTGATGGCAAAATCTACCAAAGTGTTCAGATTTCATGACAAAACGTACCATAGAAATTGAACACTTCGTTCGTGTTTCCCATTTTCATGGACGCCTTTTGACGATTGTCAGAACTCATTTTTCTCCGTGTAATTAAACCCGTAAGCCACTGACAATCCACTTCCCTCCCTTCTTTTACTGTAAAACTGCACGAAACTCTGCCCCATGAAACCTGATGCTCATCATCGCCATCGTCGACCCCGTGACCGTCAACATCGGGCGGCGAAGAGATCCTTCCCGTCGGTGGCGGCCGCAGCGTACCAAAGGCTCCAACGCCCGTCGGATTCTCAAATTGAATTCCACGCCCGGTTAGGTTTCGAGAACCTCCCGCGGCACGGTACAACCCCGCTGATAGTTTAGTTTCGCGCGCACCGGTGGAAAGGGAAGCTCAGCTTTCAGTTTATAGTTTCGTTTCGTTTTCCACGGAAGCCGTTGAGCATCCGTTCGCATTTCTACAATTTCAATTTGCACCACTTTTTGCTGCCGTAAAATAATCCTAATTGCTTCACGAGAAGCGACTTCATTTGAAATGATGCTGCCTGCACCGGCAAGACTGCAACCCGATCCAGATTTGGTGCACTTTTTCACGATGCTTTTTTGTTTGCTTACTTTTTTTCAGTGTGGCTGGTACCGAGTGACTCCAACTAACCCATTTTGAGAAATACAACCGCGATGGCTGGAGGCTTTAGAGCACTGGATAAGTATAGATTTTCACCTTATATTAATTCCGATTTGCTACGATGGAGCGGTTATATTGGTCGTTCCGTCGTTGCTGATTATTTAAATGTGTAATATAAATTTATAATCGAATACCACAGATTATTTGTCCTGAAAGCATGAAAAGTTGTGAAAGCCTTGTTTGACGGCGTACAAAATAATGTTCATAGAAAAAACCACGAATTTTGAACACTTTTTTCGTGGTTCCCAATTTCACGATTTTGGTAACTCATTTTTCTCCGTGTAGTAAAGCAAGCCATCTGCCACATTGGCCAGGCCACACTGTCAAAAAGTTTGTTTGTTTGTCATAGTCTAATACGTCCTCAAGAGGAACAAAGTTGAATTGTAAACAAATAGTCTGTCCTTCTTAGTCGGAATGCAAACATCAACTGAAGTGAACTGGATAGACTCTTTGTTTACAATGGTAGTTTTACGCCGACTCGATTTTTAGGTTAGAAATTTGACAGATTGGCTGTACTGTTCACATTTTTTGCACGTGTGTCTCAGTGGGGTGTGTGTGCGTGTGCGCTCGTGACGTCACGCCGGGGGGATGGCAACCCTATTCCGATCAAAGCAAACTGACAACAGTCGACATTAGCACGGTTGTCAAATGAGAGCCCACAACAAAAGCACTAGCTGTCAAATGGTAGCCCATAACAAATCATTGTTTGGGTTTTTGATTTTCAAATTTCCCGCAATTCAAACGATAAATACCTGAAAAACACGTGAGTTGTGTTGCTGATGGCAAACTCTATCATATCCTTGGAGATTCCATCCCAATATTGGCTGAAAATTCATATCGAAAAAAGTGATTTTTCTGTTTACCTTTTTTTGCTTTTTTTCTTATGGTCGATCAAACAGTGCGCCCGTACACTGTGAATCGGCATTACACATTTTTCAGTTTGGTTTTACACATTTGCATGGGACTTTTGAGTTTAACCAGGATAACACACTTCGTGTTACCAAAGTAATATGAATAATACTGATTCTGAGTGTTTGTTATCTGAACTTCCAAGATGGCGGCTTCTTCGCTACCCCCTGCGTCACGCTGTAAAACCTAATAGGCGGCGGGTAAGATGCGGGCCAAATAATGTCAAAAATACTCCCCCCTCACTTCGTCTCACCATCCAGCTGCAGCTTTGTTGAAAAACAAACGGAGCGCGTGGTCGCATGATGGCGGGATCGAGCAAGAATTAGGGGTGATCATATGGTTAAACATGAAACTTGGCAAAAAGAGAAATTAAATATTTTGAACATAATAAAAAAATTGTAACGATGCTCGAACAATTAAAGTAAGAACAAGATTGTCCGTCAGGCCTGGACGCAAACGCAAAATTTTGCGCCTGTCATCATAGCCTGCCAGTCATCGACCATTGAACAAAGCAACCCCTGTAGATTGTTCGACTGACAGTTGATGGAAAAATCGAACTGGCACAGCGTTCTGCGTTCACCAATGCGTCGAACGGACAATCTTGTTCATAGCTTTACCCCTGATGTTGAAGAAGTGATAAAAGATAAAAATGTTCAGCCCTAATTTTTCTTCGAATTGAACATGTTCACACAAATTGGGCACCCCTAGGCCTATCCACGACCGTGAGAAGCTGGCAGAAAATCCAGCTACCAGCTAAATCCACAATACCATTTCACTACCAAACCATGCTTTTTTTCCTCTCGTAAGACGATGCGCAGTTCTGGGTGTACTACAATAGGTTCGATGAATTAGCTGATAAAAAAATGGCGAGGGAGCTGATTGCCATTTAATCAACTTAATGTTGTTTGGAGGAGATTGAAAATGGCGATTCAAAAGGTAAAACCAACAGTGAAAATTAATGCTGTTGTAACTATGAAGGCGTTTAAATGTGTTTTGCTGATTTTCTGTGCAATAATACAACGCAGCAGTAATTTCAATACGGACACGCTTGAGCGAACCTTGGTGGCCATCGAGTACCTGATCAGCGTGAAACCGGGCGCGTTCAGCTGCGTTTTCTACGATGTTGCTCCACACTATCCCCATGACAACATCTTGGACGCCATTTTGAAATCACCCCGGTTGGACCACGTGGCCAAGTACGTGGTCAATGGATCTGAACGTACTAACGTGTATAAGCTGCCCTGGAATCCTTCCCTGTTGTTGTTACACACGGGAAACAACGTTAGCCACTTGGAGTCGTTCGATGTCATCGTTGACATGTTTTACTTTATGTATCTGTTTGATCCAGCCACCAAGATGCTAGTATTCGTCGATGAACTTTATACCCCAGCGATGATCCAGATGCAGGGACACGTGTATTTCGCCAGCTTCAATTACTTCGTTTACATTGGTGATACCTCAAAGGATGTCTATCAGTGCAACGGGGTTTACTGCTGGAACCGACCCAGGGAACAGCATCCGATGTATCTGTTTTCGTACTGTCGCCGAAGTATGCAAGGACGTAGCATCACTTACATCAAGAATGAGCGAGTACTATCGTTCGCATGGAATTCAAAGTGGCTGAACGAAACGGCTCGATACTTGAATACGACGACTGCCGAGTATCCTCACAATTGTGAAGCATCCGATGAAGCGTATCAACAGTGCTATCAAAATCATTCAGCAGGAAATGGAGCCGATATTTTGCTAATCTACATGACCTTCGATAGGCCAGATGCAACGATTCCCAGAAATTTCCGACAAGTTTTCACTACCCACATGGTATTTTCCAAAATAGCTGTACCCCGGGATCGACCAGTGAACACCGCCGAACTGCTGGCCATGCCCTTCAGCTGGCAAGTTTGGACGCTGCTGGTGACGATACTCGTTTTGTCCGAAATTGCAAAGAGACTGTTTCCAACCCTGATTGAAAACGATCCGGTGCTGCTTGTGGTGTGCGGCTACGAAAAGCACGATCTTCACCGAGCAGGTCGTCCCGAAAAGATCGTTCTACTTTCACTGATCATCTTGATGTTCTTCATGTCAAACGCCTTCGAGACCAAGATCGTCTCGCTGATGGTGAGCAAACCTTCGATTCAACGGGTTCAAACACTGGATGACCTCTACCAGTCCGGAATCAAACTGTACGAAGATTTGGAGCATAACCCACAGTTTGTCGTGGACTCGGTCCTCAAGAGGTTTGTAGCGCAAGGAACGCGAACAGAGTTTCACGAAACACGTCCTGGTGCGGCCGTTTATTGGAACAGCGACTACGTCGATGTGTTCAAGGACGTGGCGTTCGATTACGAGCGCATGCAGCCGTTCTATGTGGTGCTTGATTTCGAACATTTCAGTGGGTTTGAGCTGTACTGGGTTTCTCCGCGGAATCAGCTGGTGAAAGAACTTCGCTTCATTCACATCACGCTCACCGAAACTGGCCTCATGGGTTTATGGAAGCAGCAATGGCGCGATGAGATCCGGTCGAAGTACATTGGAAGGAGACCCAGGGTGGATATCAACGAGAAGGCGGATCTCAACTTTGACGACATGCAACCGGCCTGGTTGGCTTTGGGAGTTGGGCTGTGCGTCAGCTTGGTTGGGTTTGTAGGGGAGCACCTGGCGAAACGGTTTAACGCAAGAGTATTCAAGCTGGAACGTTAAATTTGATAATGAACTCGTTGCAACACTTACTTATTTGACATTTGAATAAAAACATATTGTTGTAAGATTTAAACTCAAGACATTAGATTTTTTATCTTGCATTGATAGTGATTGCAATAGTATCAATAAGTACAAACATAAATTGCAACATACGATAGTCAGTCATAATCTACACCCAGAACTGGGCATCGGCATACGAGAGGATAAAGAGCATGGTTCGGCAGTAAAATGGTACTGTGTGCGGACGGAGAGGATAAATCCCGAAATTATCGAGAGTACTTTACTCATGAGTTCATCTTCAAAAAAAAATCATCAATCAAAAAAGTACCGATACCGAGACTCGAACCCAAGACCTTCGGCTTATTGAACCGTGCCTTTGCCGTATGGGCCACCATGGTTCAGTGACTAAGTGGCGGTCATTTGTCCATATAAGCCACTCAATAGGATGAACTGTTCCAATGAACGAATGAACACGCGAGAGGTCTTTACTCACGCAAGATAGTACTTTCCTCACGTTTCTTTTCTACTATTTTCGCCTTAAATGCCACTTCGATTGTCAAGTCTTTTCTTGCACTTCTTTGCATTTTTCATTATCACCACTCACCAGCTCATCTGGACCTTCCGACCCTATGACATTAGTATTATTATTATTGTGCCAACTCAGAGCGTTGCCATTTCAACGACGCCAGTAAGCAAGTGTTGCCAGCGTGACCCAGGTGTACCCTCCCGGTGGCAGTCGCCGGTTGTTTGCATTATCGAGCCAAAGGTCATAAAACCGGATGAAACATGGGCCGGCACCTACTTGGTCATAAAAATGCTTGGTTTTCTTTGAGTTTGGAGGAAATTTTGTGCGGTTTTCCCTCGCCCAGCAAGTGTGGCCCATTTTATGGTCCTCTCTTTGTGTGCGGGCTGCCTGCCACGTTGAATATTTCAGTACGATGAATTTTAAGATTCTCATTTACGGAAATACCCCCTCCCCCTTCCTCTCCGGAAAGCGGGCATAAAATATTTAGAAATATCGAATGCTGCGCTGGAAATTGTTTTTCAGCTTACTGCCAGGATCGTTAAAAGTTCGGGTCCGCCCAACGCGTGCCGTGGTTACAAAACAAGACTTTGGCCCCATTTTCGGTGTGGCGGTGTCCCCGCGGGTTTAGCTTTCCACCCTGTCCCCTGCAGTTGGCCCCCGGGAAGCCGATTTAGATGATTGATGGTCGGAGGATTCGTTTTATTTTTCTGGCGTTAGGACGATTGTTCCACCCTTCTTGAATATTTTTTTTTTCTGCTAAGTCAGTGAGAAAAATGTGAGAATGAAGACTTCCTTAAGGATGACGATGGTATGTCAGGGCTTTATGGAAAGTCATCACAAAAGTCAACCAGTTGTTGGCTGAATAGCTTGAAATCACTACACTGCGATTTTTGCAATTTAGCTACTACAATAATTGTTATTTATCCAGAAATGTTTCAAACATTCATATCCCCCAGAATATACTGCCAAAGTCATAAAGGTCACAACCTTTGGGAATTCAACACAGGACATAAATGTCATCAAATGTTATACCAAAGCCAGCGTAAATTCGTTAGGAAGTTTAGTTCTGCACTTTTGGGCAACAAGTGGAGTTCTGAATAATTCCCTCTAATCAATCATTCTAGCTACTGAAAGCAGAATGTGTTTCGCAAGCTAAAGAACGTTCCTATAAATAGATAATCAGCGGAATTTTAGATTAACTTCACTTAAACTTTTGTTAGCCTCATTTCCCACAGAGCTTCACCGCAACTCGCAAGGGGTTATTATCATTAAATATAAATAAACCCATAATCAGAGAGGATTTGCAACTGTAGCTCACAACAGATGACCTGCTTGTTGCAACAATAATGCAAATTGCAGCAATTAGGAGTGGATATCTTGGCTGCGGAGTCGGGTCATATTTCAAGCGACTCCGACTCCGACTCAGGCTTTCAACACCAACCGACTCCGACTCCAACTTCCGGCCTAGCCGACTCGGACTCCGACTCCAGCTTTCAACAAATTGTTGGCTCCGACTCCGACTCCACATATTTTTAAATTTTTCAAAAGTTAATTGACTATTATTTTGAAAATATTAATAAATACCCTCTAAGTGTAAAGTTTTTCTCCAGGATAATAAGTTCGAATCAAAAAATGGAAAAACGTTTCTAGGTTACAAGTTTTATACGTTACAAGCCTTACCCGACAAACTTCGTTCTGCCTTTTTTTTCGTTTGTTGACGTTTTTTGATGTTTTGCTTATTCAGCCTCCTGTGATCAAAATATGATTTTACGTAACTTTCTCCATACAATTTGCCGATGCTCCGGAATCGGTTCCAGAGTGGCCAAAGTGTCAATTAGTTAGCGTAAGAACCTTCCTTGGGCTTATACGAACCCAACGCAACAAAAAGCACATCGATCCGACGCTCCGTATTGAACTGATTCGCGTTCGAACAAAACCGTCGAATTTTTTTATATTTATAGAAGCAGCAATTAAAAATTCCCAGATTTGAAGGTGATTTTAGAACATTTCTTTTAGTAAATTTTGATTTATTTACATAACCTTAAATTCACATTAACAGGGTGGCCACTCAAGTCGGGAAATCGCGAAAGTCGGGAATTCGCCAAAATTCGCTAAAAATCGGGAAAAAGTCGGGAATTCCAAGCATACTTCTTTGAAAATTATTTTCTAACTCTTGAATAATTTTGTCATATTTTGTACAATTATCAAATTAAATTCACAATTTTTTTCTTAAGTAACTTATTTTAAATTTAAGGTTCCTTTCACTGTTTCTATTCATTTAAGAATGAAAAGGCCATTTAAGACATTAAAAATCCTAATAAATATTAAATGCATTCAACACAGAATTCCATAATATTTTCTTATGAATCAACCGGTTTTTACCAATTTTTGTTTATAAAACAAGATCTATTTATCAAATAAATTTAATTAAAAACAACAACAAAGTTAATTAAAAACTAATAGAACCTAATTTTAACAATTATGGCCAGCGTAAAGTTATGATTCTTTTTTAATGGTTTTAATCTTGATTGAATATTTGAAAAAAGATTCCAACTAGAGTTTGGCAACGGTTTTTTTGGTAGAAAAAAATCATTAAGTCATTTCAAATATTTTTCCCCAAAGGTTTGTCTTTCGAATAAAAACCAATCGTTATTCGTTCTGAATGAAAAAAATTAAAAACTTTATTACGTTTTGTAACATGAAAAAAATATCGAAAAAGCAAAAAAAAAGGAATTTTGATTTAAATTATTGCGAATATGTTTGTTTGAAGCATTTGTCTCTTCGAACATTTCGCATAAAGTATGTTGTAAAACATGGAATCTTATCAAGCTGAATTTTTCATTAAAAAAAAAATAAAACAGTTGAATACTGATAACTGGATAAATCAGGTCCAAATTAAAAAAAAAAAAAAAACATAGAAGGGAACTTAAAAAAAATAACGAATTCCTAGATATTTTTCAAAATTCTTTGAAATAATGTTATCATGTTTTAAGCGTTCTTTGATTTTAAATAAAATAAAATTAGGAGAAAATGTTATATTCAGTAATCTTTAACTTTTTGTTTTTGAAGTATCAAAAACTATACGTTTTTCAGTTTTAAAAATTAACATTGAAATTATAAGTGTTTTCATGCTTTCAGTTATTTCTAAAAGACTATTATTTGTTTATGTTTCTACCCTGAATCAAAATAATGAGTGCTTCCATTTTTAAAGTATTTTTGAGGAGTTTGTTGTTGTGTTTATTTTTCTACAAAAATTGTAAATAGTTAGATTTTTTTAATTTGTTTAGATTTTTTTTTTGCGATGGTTGCTATTAATTTTTTTATAAAGAGTTTTTTGTTAGAAATCATTATTTAGATAAGAAACGCCTATTTTTTGAGATTATGGAAAAGTCGGGAAAAAGTCGGGAATTTGAAAATGGGATTTGAGTGGTCACCCTGCATTAAATTTAATAAAAGCTAATAAATTTAAATATTTTTCTGTTTTTCATTATTAAAAGAAACCATCATCATTAAAAGAAACCTAGCCTTAACGATCGATTCAACATATTAACACGGACGTCGTCCGCGATATTAATTCAATTTTCTAACTTTTAGGCTGACTTTCACTGATTTTTACTTAAGACATGGACATCACGCCATGGCTGAAGGAGATTATTATTGCAAATCAATGTATCTAAAAAAAATCTTCGTGGAAAGGACACTTAAAGGGTCCTCTACAAATATTTGTGACGTAGACCATTTTTTACCCAGGGATTTTTGATTTAATTTATTTTAAAATTTTCTATATATTCAAAAGGAGGCGCGCGATACTTTTTGAATCTTCACGAAGCTTTATGAATGATCGTGCGCCTCCATCAAAATATATGAAAAAAAAACTTTAAATTGAAAACAAAAAAACTAACTTAATCCACCTATGTGGTTGGAGCCTTCCTCACTCATTACCAACAATAGCTCTACACAAATTCCATCTATTTTATAGATCCGGAATAAAAAGTACACCATATCTCAAGACAGGGTTGCCAGATCGTCATTGTTTTGGACTCGTTGGAAAGGTCTTTTGATAACCTAACCAACGATGGGTCGGATGGTGGATCCGGACATAGTTTACATACATTTAAGTGAGATCCGGCTTCCAAAAAGTACATCAATATCACTTATGGGGCCATATCTCGAGACAGGGTTGCCAGATATTCATTGTTTTGGACTCGTTGGAAATGTCTTTCGATAACCTAACCAACGATGGGTCGGATGGTGGATCCGGACATAGTTTACATACATTTAAGTGAGATCCGGCTTCCAAAAAGTACATCAATATCACTTATGGGGTCATATCTCGAGACAGGGTTGCCAGATCTTCATTGTTTTGGACTCGTTGGAAATGTCTTTCGATAACCTAACCAACGATGGGTCGGATGGTGGATCCGGACATAGTTTACATACATTTAAGTGAGATCCGGCTTCCAAAAAGTACATCAATATCACTTATGGGGTCATATCTCGAGACAGGGTTGCCAGATCTTCATTGTTTTGGACTCGTTGGAAAAGTCTTTCGATAACCTAACCAACGATGGGTCGGATGGTGGATCCGGACATAGTTTACATACATTTAAGTGAGATCCGGCTTCCAAAAAGTACACCAATATCACTTAAGGGGCCATATCTCGAGACAGGGTTGCCAGATCTTCAATGTTTTGGACTCGTTGGAAAGGTCTTGCGATAACCTGACCAACGATGGGTCGGATGGTGGATCCGGACATAGTTTACATACATTTAAGTGAGATCCGGCTTCCAAAAAGTACATCAATATCATTTAAGGGGCCATATCTCGAGACAGGGTTGCCAGATCGTCATTGTTTTGGACTCGTTGGAAAGGTCTTTCGATAACCTAACCAACGATGGGTCGGATGGTGGATCCGGACATAGTTTACATACATTTAAGTGAGATCCGGCTTCCAAAAAGTAGATCAATATCACTTATGGGGTCATATCTCGAGACAGGGTTGCCAGATCTTCATTGTTTTGGACTCGTTGGAAAAGTCTTTCGATAACCTAACCAACGATGGGTCGGATGGTGGATCCGGACATAGTTTACATACATTTAAGTGAGATCCGGCTTCCAAAAAGTACACCAATATCACTTAAGGGGCCATATCTCGAGACAGGGTTGCCAGATCTTCAATGTTTTGGACTCGTTGGAAAGGTCTTGCGATAACCTGACCAACGATGGGTCGGATGGTGGATCCGGACATAGTTTACATACATTTAAGTGAGATCCGGATATATGTGAAAACACATTTTTATACATAACTTTTGAACTACTTATCGAAACTTCAATATGTATAAAACTCGATCTATGGGACCCTAAACCAAGTCGAATACAACAAGTTCGGGTCAAATCGGTTCAGCCAGTGCCGAGAAACATGAGCTAGTTTGTTGGTCACATACACACATACACACACACATACACACACACATACACACAGACATTTGTTCAGTTTTCGATTCTGAGTCGATATGTATACATGAAGGTGGGTCTACGACGTTTTTTTACAAAGTTCATTTTTAGAGCAGGATTATTGCCTTACCTCAGTGAGGAAGGCAAAACCTTTTTGGTACTGAAATCTTGAGATTTTTTCAACGAATCGGGACTACAGTCTGAATAGGGACAGCACGTTTTAAAGCAGTTAAAAAATATCAAAATATTAAACTGCAACATTGCTAAAACAGCTGTCTCAATACACCCATTTGTCCCGATTCACCCAGATGACGGTAGTAAACATTAGGAGAATCGATATATTTTACATATTCAATGATTATTTCAAAATTAGTTGCAACCTTTTTTTTTGATATTTTATGCAGTTTCAAATATGTTAAAGCGAACCTTAGATTTTTTTGTACTTAATTATGAAAAAAATGCGCATGTTGAGTTCCAAGTAATAGATTGATCATTGATTATTTAATTGAAGATTTATACTGTCAGCAATTTTATTTTCTGATTTCCAAAAACAATGATTATTATTCATTCGTAACTTTTTTCCAAGACATTCGCTACCGGGGCTAAAAATAACTGTGTGTGTACTTTTTCAGAAAGAACTGGATTAGATTTGGTCAAATTTTAATTGAAAGGGTACATGAATATAGGCAAAAGGAAGCAGCCAAGAATCAATGGAATATTTCGGACCACAAAACCAATATTGTTTTGCCTTCCTCACTGTGGTAAGGCTATAATCATGCTCTAAAAATGAACTTTGTAAAAATACGTCGTAGACCCACCTTCATGTATACATATCGACTCAGAATCGAAAACTGAACAAATGTCTGTGTGTATGTATGTATGTGACCAACAAACTAGCTCATGTTTCTCGGCACTGGCTGAACCGATTTGACCCGAACCTGTTGCATTCGACTTGGTTTAGGGTCCCATAGATCGAGTTTTATACAGATTGAAGTTTCGATAAGTAGTTCAAAAGTTATGTATAAAAATGTGTTTTCACATATATCCGGATCTCACTTAAATGTATGTAAACTATGTCCGGATCCACCATCCGACCCATCGTTAGTTAGGTTATCAAAAGACCTTTCCAATGAGTCCAAAACATTGAAGATCTGGCAACCCTGTCTCGAGATATGGCCCCTTAAGTGATATTGGTGTACTTTTTGGAAGCCGGATCTCACTTTAATGTATGTAAACTATGTCCGGATCCACCATACGACCCTTTATTCGTTAAGTTATCAAAAGACCTTTCCAACGAGTCCAAAACATTGAAGATCTGGCAACCCTGTCTCGAGATTTATCCACTTAAGTGATAATGATGTACTTTTTGGAAGCCGGATCTCACTTAAATGTATGTAAACTATGTCCGGAGTCGAGTCCAAAACATTGAAGATCTGGCAACCCTGTCCCGAGATATGGCCCCCTAAGTGATATTGATGTAATTTTTGGAAACCGGATCTCACTTAAATGTATGTAAACTACGTCCGGATCCACCATCCGACCTTTTATTGGTTAGGTTATCGAAAGACCTTTCCAACGAGTCCAAAACATTGAAGATCTGGCAACCCTGTCTCGAGATATGGCCACTTAAGTTATATTTATATACTTTTTTTTATTCCGGATCTAAAAAATAGATGAAATTTGTGTACAGCCATTGAGTGTAATGAGTGAGGAAGGCTCCGACCACATAGGTGGATTAAGTTAGTTTTTTTGTAGTTATGATACTACCTACTCGAGAGGATTAACAGGTAATCATTCAGTGATCATAGTGTAACAACACAATTAGAGTATTCCAATCACAATAGGAATGCTTCAAAAACATAATGGCATCTGATCAATCTCTTTAAAAAAATGGCAGCGCAGTGCATACGACTTTAAAACCAATTAAAAATATACGAAGTTTTGTGAATTAAACTGCATTGTAACAAATACTGAAAAAAAGTTTTGAATTTGAATAACTCCGACTCCGACTCCAGGTTACCAGAAATTTTCGGCTACGACTCCGACTGCAGCTCATAAAATTTAGCCGACTCCGGCTGTTCGAGTTTTGACGACTTCGACTCCGACTCCGACTCCAGGTCCCCAAAAAAAACCCGACTCCACAACCTTGGTTCCAAAAAGACTCATTCACTCGCGACCACAAATCGAACGCGACGAAAAACTGCTCTGACAGTTTCCTACCGTTTGTCCCTTCCACGCCGATTGCTACTGAATACTCTCTCTTTGCCCTCGCTCTCACTCCATTCGGGTAGTACAGCGAATGGTCAAGAGAGACCGATTGCGTTATGTCGCTCAGTCGCTCAGTCGAAATAGTTTGCGATCGGCTTTGTTTTTGCTCATTTACCTATTGCAGGCCAAAAGAGCGCCGAGCTGGTAGGAAAAGAAATTCACGAAGTATTTGTGTCGCTGGGTGAAGCAATTGAGCTAGCCGCTGTCAGTCTGAGAGTAGTGTTCGCTCGCGAATGGTTGCGAGCTCCAGCCGGCAAATGTTCGCTCCACGATGAGTGAGTGATTTCTGATCTTTGAACCAAAAGTCAGGACCCTTGCTTTGTTGATTAGATTGCTTATTTCTATGATATATGTTGTTGACAATTCACACCTTCTTGTTTATTCACTGTACAGCCCGCAAGATGAAAAAACTAATGTTGCATAATATCATCTTTTGACATAGAGAATGTAAGGACAAAGCTTGGGACAAGCGACATTCCAATGAAAACAACACTGTTTGACAGTGTTACCAATTTTACGAAACAGCCATGATTTTTCGTAAACTGTTGAAAGAGTTGAAAATAAATATTTACATTATTTTAGATGAAAAATCAAATTTGAAATAGGAAAGAACCTAACAACAGGAAGCTTTATCAACTGTCTATAATTTTTTTAAAGGATTAGACAATTTCCTATACATTTGGTTCAGAGAGATTTAATATTGGACCAATGGTTGCTGAGATACACTCTCTGATAGAAAAGCAGGAAAATTTGACTGACGATAACTCAGCAAATATGTTCCGGTCTTTCGAATAAAAATAAAATTAAAATAAATAAATAATTGCCACATTTATTAATCATTAATATATATTTTAATACCTATGATTGATAACTGTCAAGGTCAATCACCATTTACGTATGTCTCTGCTCTATCCTCTGATGTATTTTAAATGTTGTATTTTGATAATGTGATGCATACGATACCTGAAAAGATAAGGAAAGAAGAATGATTGTTTGAATATTTTATTGAAAATCCTATATATGTGAGAGCGAATAAAAGTGAAACACACTTCCAGAAAGCAAATCCAATTACATTACAATTTTCCAAAGTCTTTTGAAAGTCATCCGCGACTCCCTTTCAGAAAAGATGAACTCAGCGGATTGTTCCATTCGAGCTTTCACTTAATCAAAAACTTTTTAACGAATTCTCGTAACCTTAGGAACCCATAACACCCGCACTGCTCCATCAACAAACACTTCAAACCAAATTTATTCAAGACTGCTTTCTAGCAAGGACGGAGCGCTATGAATTTAATAAATCACGAATCAATCAACCCCTGGCCCTACTTTTGTCCTTCGTCCCTCATAGTGTAAAAAAATAAGCTATCACTCATGCAAATTCATTTTTCCAGAATGAGAGAGGGGAAAAAACAGCAGTATACTTCCTACTTACAAAGGGAAATCCTCACATTGTTCCTTTTTTTCGGGTATATTTCTTACTAGGGTAAATGTTTCTGTTTCGAGACTTTTGTCATTGTTCGCAAGAAATTGCGTTCACTGTCTAAATTAGATCCGCAACCACCCCCAAACTCTGTGCGTACGAGTTGCTACAGAAGCGCCTTTTTTATGCCCAATCTTACTCCCCATTCAACAGAAAGGAAAGAATGAAAGCTTCCTCTCTCTCTCTCCCTTTTCCCATTGTTGTACTTGCTTTTCCCATTCAAGCATGTTCGTTACGTCCTTGTCCCGAAATACCCCACAATTTGGCGGTTTGTCGTTCCAACCATATTCTCCACAAAAGAGCTTTCTTTACTTTTTTTTTCTCCCTCAAAAGAATGTCTCTTTTTTGCTTCCTCAGATTAGTTTTGCTTTTACCCTCTTATTCTTCGTTTCTAATAACAGCCGTAATGCCCCGACGAAAGCTTTGCCATGTAAGATTGCTGTGTGGAGGGGACCGCCACTTGTCAGGCAGGCAGGTCCTTGCCGAGCGATCCAATATCCTAGAATGGTGGTGACGAGGACCATGTGGGTGGTCGGTGGATGGTGGGTGGAAATGGGACCATTATGCGACACATCTAATAAATCATCCCAAGTTCACCCTCGGAGACGGTTGGCCGGGGACGGAGGGGAGTCAGCGCGTGTCCACGTTGGTCAAAATATTTTTGGACCATTTTTCTTTTTTTCTGTTGGAACAATGTTTGAATTGATTGTGATCGGATCTTAAGGGGAGGTGCTTGGAAACACTCAGGTTGATGCATTTATTTTTTTATTCTACTGTAACAATGGAAAATGAGTAAAATCACTACTATAAAAGCTACTGAAGTTCAAGAAAACATGTCTTCAGTTAAAATTAGTGTATCTGAATTCAATCATTCAAGCAAAATATGGTTTATTTGTCAAAATGGCTGGGCATTAAAAAATATATATTTTTCATAGATAGCCATAAAGCTTTAAAAAAACTCATAATCAGCTATTCGTTACGAAAACAGCATGATTCGAAAAAAAAGGTTCTCCGATCGAGCTCAAATTTTTTCTGGAGTTTCCTTCAAAATTCAAATCTCCGAATCCTTTAAATGAAATTTCACCATTTTACATATGTTACGTAAAATTGTCCGAGGAATCCGATACAAATATTTTCAGACTTTGACAATTTCAGACAATTTTACATAAACAAATTTGGTCATTTTTTTGTATGAAATTTCGATTTTTTGTTCCAAAAATCACTATTTTATCTAAAAATTATAACTTGATGGCAGATTTTTTTACCATACTTCCTTAAAACATATAAAAAATCTCGAATATCAAAAAAATACGTATTTTAGGAAATTGAGTCTTCGTGAAAAAAAAGTTGATTAAAAAATATTTTTTTCCGTGTACTTATTTTTTCTCAACAATACCTACAACTTTGCCCAAGACACCAAATTGATCAGAAAACTCACTCAAAAGTTACAACTGTTTGAACATTTACGTACTATTTTTGTATGGACAGCTGAACAGATTTCGGTCATTCGATTTTTGTTGTATTTTTTTAATCCGACTGAAACATTTTTGGTACCTTCGGTATGCCCAAAGAAGCCATTTTACATCATTCGTTTGTCCATATGGGAAATTCTCTACCAACTCACACGAAATCGGGAAAAGTTGCCCCGACCCCTCTTCAATTTGCGTGAAACTTTGTCTTAAGGGGTAACTTTTGTCCCTGATCACGAATCCGAGGTCCGTTTTTTGATATCTCGTGACGGAGGGGCAGTACGACCCCTTCCATTTTTGAACATGCGAAAAATGAGGTGTTTTTCAATAATTTGCAGCCTGAAACGGTTATGAGATAGAAATTTGGTATCAAAGGGACTTTTATGTAAAATTAGACGCCCGATTTGATGGCGTACTCAGAATTCCAAAAAAAACGTATTTTTCATCGAAAAAAACACTAAAAAAGTTTTAAAAACTCTCCCATTTTCCGTTACTCGACTGTAAATTTTTTTGGATCATGTCATTTTATGGGAAATTTAATGTACTTTTCGAATCTAAATTGACCCAGAAGGGTCATTTTTCATTTAGATCAAAAATTTTCATTTTAAAATTTCATGTTTTTTCTAACTTTGCAGGATTATTTTTTAGAGTGTAACAATGTTCTACAAAGTTGTAGAGCAGACAATTACAAAAATTTTGATATATAGAAATAAGGGGTTTGTTTAGAAACATCACGAGTTATCGCGATTTTACGAAAAAAAGTTTTGAAAATGTTGGTCGCCGTTGACCATGGCCGTTCATCGTCACCCGCGACAGACACAGACGACGAAACAAAGAGAAACGTAAAAATTAACTTTTTCAAAACTTTTTTTTCATTAAATCGCGATAACTCGTGATGTTTATCAGCAAACCCCTTATGTCTATATATTATTTTTTTTGTAATTGTCTGCTCTACAACTTTGTAGAACATTGTTACACTCTAAAAAATAATCCTGTAAAGTTAGAAAAAACACGAAATTTTAAAATGAAAATTTTTGTTTTAAATGAAAAAATGACCCTTCTGGGTCAATGTAGATTCGAAAAGTACATTAAATTTCCCATAAAATGACATGTTCCAGTCGAGTTACGGAAAAAATGGGAGATTTTTTTAACTTTTTTAGTGTTTTTTTCAATGAAAAATACGTTTTTTCGGAATTCTCAATCGGGCGTCTAATTTTACATAAAAGTCTCTTTGACACCAAATTTCTATCTCTCCACCGTTTTAGGCTGTAATTTTTTGAAAAACACCTCATTTTTCGCATGTTCAAAAATGGAAGGGGTCGTACCACCCCTCCGTCACGAGATATCAAAAAACGGACCTCAGATTCGTGATCAGGGACAAAAGTTACCCCTTAGGACAAAGTTTCACGCAAATCGAAGAGGGGTCGGGGCAACTTTTCCCGATTTCGTGTGATTTGGTAGAGAATTACCCATATAATTTTCCATACAAATTTGGTAGCTGTCCATACAAAAATGATGTATAAAAATTCAAAAATCTGTATCTTTTGAAGGAATTTTTTGATCGATTTGGTGTCTTCGGCAAAGTCGTAGGTATGGATTCGGACTACACTGGAGAAAAAAATGATACACGGTAAAAAAAATTTGGTTATTTTTATTTAACTTTTTGTCACTAAAACTTGATTTGCAAAAAAAAACATTTTTTTTTTTGATATGCCAACTTTTCAGAAATTTTCAGGTTGTGCAAAAAATCTTTGACCGAGTTATGAAGTTTTGAATGAATACTGATTTTTTTTCAAAAAATCGAAATATTGGTCGCAAAAATTTTCCAACTTAATTTTTCGATGCAAAATCAAATTTGCAATCAAAAAGTACTTAAGTTAAATTTTGATAAAGTGCACCGTTTTCAAGTTATAGTCATTTTCAGGTAACTTTTTTGAAAAGAGCAGCAGTTTTTAATTATTTTAATTAGTGCACATGTTTGCCCACTTTTGAGATTTTTTTTTTGAAAGGTTGAGAAAATTCCCTTTATTATGCTTTTTGAACTTTGTTAATACGACGAAAGTTGGAATTTGATGTCCTCTAAAACTTATCAAAAAATAAATAAAAATAAAAATATTGTTTTTTTTTTTTTTGCAAATCAAGTTTTAGTGACAAAAAGTTAAATAAAAAATCACCAAAATTTGTTTTATCGTGTATCATTTTTTCCCAGTGTTGTCCGTATCCATACCTACAACTTTGTCGAAGACACCAAATCGATCAAAAAATTCCTTCAAAAGATACAGATTTTTGAATTTCATGCATCATTTTTGTATGAACAGCTGCCAAATTTGTATGGAAAATTATATGGACAAACGAATGATACAAAATGGCTTCTTTGAGCATACCGAAGGCATTAAAAAAGTTTCAGTCGGATTGAAAAATACAAGACAAATCGAATGACCGAAATATGAGAGAACTGCTTAGATGGCATATTCAATATGCATAATTTAATTCATCAGTTGCACTGTTTTTTGTGTTATTTAAGATTGATTAACATGACACTTTTTACAAAAATAACTTTTCTAAAGTTGTAAACTGTAAACAAGCATTTAATAACAGAATAAATTTCAACCCTACAT
This sequence comes from Culex quinquefasciatus, assembly GCF_015732765.1. Classification (NCBI taxonomy): domain Eukaryota; kingdom Metazoa; phylum Arthropoda; class Insecta; order Diptera; family Culicidae; genus Culex; species Culex quinquefasciatus. Next base: position 172,709,031 of record NC_051863.1, read on the forward strand.
AAACTGCAAACCCCACAATTCTCAGTGACAAAGTTCTAACTAACATTTCCTCCCCCGTTTGACCCCACCCATCTGTTGGTGGTTGAAAAAATCTTTTTCCTCCAAAATTCATACGTGGAAATCAAATGTGAGGTGAAGGTGGAGGAAGGTCTGTGAAAACTTTCCTTCCGGATGTTGTTTGTAAGTAAACTTCCGGGATCCGGAAGTGAAATTAATGTGGCTCGTTTTAGAACGAGCAGGGGAACTTTTTTATAGCTCTGATGTTAAACAAAGTTAGCCTTGCCGGCCCTTGGTAAGGCGGCTTATGTCAAAGTAAAAGGTTGAACTCTGCCTGGCCTACTGTGTTTTGATGTTTTAACTTTGATTTAGTTTAAAAATATTATAAATTCAAAGTCCTCAATACAACAAACTCTTGGAAACTGTTTCCCTTAAATGTCCACAACCTTCGAGTGCCCACTCATCTGAACATCACCACTCACAAGTTGTCATTTAAATTGAAGCAGTTCCCCTTCCTGGACCGTTTCTTCCCAAGTGTGCTCATCGGCAGTCTACAAGACGGCACGACATGAACCAGCTTTTAGAAAATGATGCTAATAGTGGAGAGCAACCTCCCCTCTGTATTTCGATACAGCACTCACTGTACATACAGCTGACAAGTACAAGAATAGTCGACACTCTTCATGGCAGAGAAAGGCGAAGCAGGCAAGATTAATTCACCTGAAAGTTTGAAGGCTTCCAAGATTCTATACGAATCTTTGATACGTTATTTTTAATGTTATGTTGAAAATAAAAATACGTCTTTTTCATAAATTGCAATTGATTTATGCAATTTATGCAAAATCTACCACTTTTCCAGCCCAAAACGAAAACACACTTCCAAGGAAGTGAAACTTTGTCGATATTTTCCGCATTTTTATGCAAAGCTTCCGCCGGTCGCCGCGTGGTGGCGCACGTTCGTGTGCCCATGTTTAACACAACACAGCGGGGTGAGAGATTTTTTTTCACCCAAGTTTTTTTTCTTGTTGGAAGCAGTGGGTGGGAAAATTGCGATTCCTTTTTCATCACTTCATTCAAAAGCTCCTGGGGGTGTCCCCATGGTGGGTGGAGGAGTGGGGAGGGTGGGGAGGATCAGTTGTGTCTTGAAGAAATAGGGAACAAACTCGGTCGACGGAGAGTGGTGTCGCGGAGGAAAGAAAGTTATTCTTAACGTTGGAGGGCACGCTGGGAATATAGTGTTAGATTTTTACGGGACAGTTGAGTCGAAGTCGGTGGATTTGGAGTCGGAGATGCAAATCCTAAGAAGCCAGAATCTGTTGTTCGTTAACAATTTTGTACGGAAGTTTTGTTGGAGTGGAGTTCTTTTTTAAAGCTGAAGTCGGAGTAAGTGTCAGAGTCACTCAATCCTCGCAAGCTTAAATTTCCGACTCCGACTCGAAGTCGTGAAAAAGTTTCCCGATAACTATCGATTGAACCTACCCCTTAAAAAATTGACAGTTCACGACCTGACGAAACACCCTTGCCCTTGGTTGCCCAGGAATAGATGGTAAAATACCATGAAATCATACCAAGGTCATGTATGTGGAAGGGCACAACAATACCAAACCATGTTATTCCAAAGGTAAAATAATACCTCAAAATAAAACCATTTCAAAACCAAGTTGAGGTCTTCTGGATTTTTGAACATTGCTTGAATATCAAAACTTGGTATTACCATGGTTTTATGTTTAGGTATTCCCGCGCCCTTGGAAAATCAGATTTTGGTATTCCTGTGGTCTTCCACATACATGATTTTGGTATGATTTCATGGTATTTTACCATCTATTACTGGGCAACCAAGAGCACATTTTGGTCGCTGGTATTTGCATAAGTAATACCAAAATTTGGTAATTTCATACCATTTTTAGTGCAGCAGTTGCATTTAGTAAAAAAGTTTTTCAATATATTTGGCTATCCAAACTTAGGGAAATTTCAACGTTTTTAAAAAAAATCTTAGTTCTACCGAAGTGTTTTTTTTTAATTCATACTTAATGCTAAATTTATTTTTTCATCAAAGTGGCATTTCGCTCAAGTGGCAGAAAGTTAAAGGAGTTCTAGTAGAGCTTCTCAAAATAAATACTCGTTAAAGTTTGGACCGTTGCATAAAGAAGTATAAGTCATACCTTCCAGACTAAAAAAATGTCCAACTATATGTTATTTTCACATTAATTTGGCTGTGAATCACAATCAGCCAAATTGTGAAAAAATATGGTCATATTTTGAGCTTCTTTTAAATAGGAATTATTTTAACATTAAAATATATACATTTCTTTTGAAATTTTTACGTTCCCGAGTAAAAACCTGGCATTTGAAATATTTTCAGCTCGATTTTCCCTTTTTTAATCAACTTCGTGCATAGAAATTTACATACTCTTTTTCAAAATGCTAGAGTTTTGAATGTGGAAAACTGCTGTAAATTTTCACCGATAAGACCAACATTATTTGTTCAGAGCGAGTTGTGGCGCTTTAACCACGGCAAATGTAAAAACAAAAAAATAATATTTTATCAAGGTTTAAAAACATTTGTATAGTTTTGCGCAAAAAATATTTTTCTGGAATATAAAATTTAATTTTACGAATTAAAAATTAATCAATGAATACTAATGAAAATAAAAATCAATGCAAAACATAATTTAAAAAAATATTTTTTTGCAATTCCGTCGTGAAACTACTTACTTTTCCTGTCATTCTTGAACGACGAAATAGCCTACTTTTCTGTACTAAAAATAACAGAATCGAATAGCAACACTTTTCAAAATAAATGCTGAAAAGTTCTACTTTTCAGCACTGAAATGGATGCTGAAAAGTTGAACTTTTCAGCACTTGTTTCGAAAAGTAACACCTTTCATAATTTTTTTTGATTAAAACGATTTATTGACAAAATACATAAAAATTCAACTTAAAATTTCACTCAATGGGTGTTTTTCGGAATTGCAAAAAATGTTGTATGGAACTCGTTGCAAAACTCGGTGAACCTCGTTGGATAAATGTACGATTCGTGCTGAAAACATCCTCTTTTTGCAACTTGTTTCATAAACTACTATTTTGAAATACGGGCAAATTACTCATCAATCCTTAGAAATTTTGGAAACGTATGATTGCAAAACAAGTGGACAGATGTATAATGCATTATAAAACACTTTTTTTAATTCAAATGTTGGAACCGTGGCCTGTAATTTCAAATTTATGACATTTTTTTTGGTCAGAGTCGAGGGACATAAACTTCAAAAAATATTTGAAAAGACCTAAATTGAACGAATTTTATACTTCTATGAACTTAGCTTGCTGGGATTCCTATCTAGATAGAACATCATAGCACACGGGCATCGAGTTATTATTTTTTTCAATTTTGAAGAAGGATTTTTTTCTTTTGTCGTTGTAATTAACAAAATAAAATCCAAAGCTAAATTAGCTATTATTTTACGAATCCGGGAAAGTTCTTTGCTTATACAATCAAATACTAGATTAGATCAAATTATGCAGGCATAGGAATATCAAATTAGCTAACAAGTTATAGCTAAATTTACCATTATTGAGCATTTAATTCTGTGCATTTATCTGAAAAAAAAAAAAAACAAAAAACAAAAACCTGCTATCATTATCGATTTTATGAAATCTGAGAAAATATTCAGCCAACTTAACTCCTATAGTAAAATTTCAATTCAACCTATGTCATATTATCTGTAAAGGTTAAGGTCTCCAATTGCAATTATAAAATCAAAACTCATATTGAAGCAATCATTGAAAATTAATATCAATTTATCAAAATGCTTGTAAATTTGGGAGGGGCGCCAAATTGATGCTTCGCAAAGGGCGCCGTGGACCCAAGGTACGGCTCTGATCAGCTTTAACATTTTTGGGTTTCAAGTCAATTAAAAATTAATTATCTCGTCAAAATTTATAAAAAAAATCAATATTTTAAGAGGAATTTGATGAAAACTTTCAATACCAAAATAATACCAAAATTTGCCATCCTGACTTTGAAAATTATCCACAATTTCAAGTCATTTCTTTAGGGGGTATATCAAAAATTCGATTGTTATCAAAAATGTTTAAAATCAAATTTGAAATTTCCTGTTTTCAATGAAAGCATTCGCTTTGAGACATCATTTTAACGCAAAATAAATTATTTTGTCAAAATTGGTCAAAATTTTCCCATAGTTTCAGAGGAATTTGATAAAATACTGTACTACCAAAAGAATACCAAAATGTGGTGTTCGACCATTGACAAATTCTGCAATTTTGCAATATCAAAACATTAGCTTAAATTGGTATGATACCACATTTTGCTCTTGTATAATCCTTAAGACAAATTTTAAAGGGTCCAGGAATACCAAAATTTGGTATTGATACCAGAGAAAGGTATTATTACGCATTTCCCTTGTTATTTACCCATGCTCGGGCTACGAAATCTGGTAATCAAAAGCAACCAACCAGTTAGCCGATTTGGTCGGAATGCGTCAGGTGTAAGATTTTTAGTCGCCCTACGAATAGACCGATTAAATTGGGTTGAGTCAGATTTCCTTTTTTTCACAGACTTAATCGGCAAAAAATCGGTTGTTTTTATAACCGATTCTGTCAGATTTCGTCGGCCGATTTCGACAACCGATTTTCCACCAGACGCTTATGTAAAGATTTCACAGAAGTCTGTTGCCCGGTCGGCCGATTCGTTGGCCAACGAGTCGGCCGAAACCATCCGACTAGACCCGACTAAGTTATGCGAATTGTCGGATTTTTTTTGACGGGGTAGTCTAGAAAAGGGTTTAAACTTGGTCTTAACGGAACTGGGTTCTGCAAAGTTTTGCTGTCATTAGATCAATAGTTCTAACAAAAACTTCTGGAGTTTTTTTTTGAAAAGGTCCAATAAACCGAATTTCCAGTTTTTGCTTTTTGGGTGTTTTTGAAACCACCTTGAGTCAGGGATATTAAAAAACACCCAAAAAGTAAAAACTGAAAATTTGGTTTATTGGACATTTTCAAAAAAACTCCAGACTTCGTTTTTTTTTTTTTTAATGTGAGTGATTGTAGAGAGGTCTGCAAAATGTTCGATCAGTGGAAAATCATAGATCCACCGTGGGGATTCAGCTCACGGGGAAGGATTGTTCGATTGTTAACTTTTTAATGCAGCATAGTTATTAATAAATGAGCTGCAATTAAAAATTCACAATGAAGAATTCCAAACAACCAACAAGTTCCAACACCTGCCATCATTCAGTAAGTGATGTTTAAACGCGTCGGTAGAGTTAAATCCGCTTCCGGCGAAGAATTGTTTGGTCGTCTCTTTGCAAATGTTTCGCGCCTTTTCGCCCTCATCGGAGTGGATGCTCTGGATCCCAAGTTCCGTTATAAACTTCTTACGATGTACCCGGTGCTGGCAGCACTCATCGCTGCCACCGAGATTCTGTACTTTCTCGGGAGCACACGATCTGACATGATTCAGTTTATGGTCACTTTGCCGTATGCAAGCTTTGTCACCCAGGGAATCCATGCGTTGGCACTGGCTTTGATGAACCCCGCGAGCTTCAGCTCACTGCACGCGAAATCGTACGAGATATTTAAGCTGCTCAACGAGAATCACGGCAATCGATCGATCTTGGCCAGGCCACTACGAATTGGGACGGTGATCCAAAGCATGATGACCACTCTTTACGTAGTTATTCTGATGTTCATACTGTTCTTGCCACTAGCGGCTTGGTGGATCGCTGGGCAGAAAATTCTCATACTGCTGTTCCGCTTGCCCGGTGTAGACGAAAGTTGTACGGAAGGGTTCCTAGAAACCATGGCACTTCACGTGGCCTTGCTCCCATCAGCTTTTTGCGGATTCCTTGGAATCGATTGCTTGTTTCTGGCTCTGATCGTGCCCATTGTGGCCTTCGTGGACGCGATGGCCAACGAAATGGACGAGTTGAACCAGCTGCTACAGTCACCGGAGTCCAGCCAAGGCCACGAAATTCGATCCAAGTTGAGCCGTCTTGTGCAACTGCATCAACTGTTGATCAAGTACGAACTAACGCTAGAAGAACACTACAATGTTGTGGTTTTCGTCAAAATTGGAGCAATCGTGTTCGGAATGATCAGCACGATTTTGGTGATGTTTAATGTTCGGGATATCATGGCGTTCATCTTCACAATCGTCCTGTTTGAACAACTTACGCAATACTGCCTGCTAGGGGCAGTTATAAGCTCCAAGGTGGTCCATCAAATCAGAAGCACTTCCTAAACTGACAACTTTTCCATCTCGTAGAACAATCAACTGATCAACCATCTGTACGACATCAAGTGGTATCTGCTACCAGCTGATCAGGCCAAACATCTGATGCTGATGCTGGAACGAGCCCAGAATGCTCCGAGCTTGACCGTTGGAAAGATTGCTACTCTCAACATGGAGCTTTACGATAACATCATGAAAAAAGTTTATTCTTACGTCATGTTGATGGCGACTTTTTTGGAACAGTAATGATTCGTGTTAAGAGTAAATACTAGGGTGGGTACGTTTTTCAAAAAGTTCTCGGATCAAGTTTTAGTATGGTTCCCCTTGTAGGGCATGCCCATAGGGACTTTCATGCCAAATAAAATTGTTTGCGCAAATTACAGGGTAAATGGGAACTTTTGTTCAAACGCTCCTACAGGTCTGGGAAAATCACGCGCCAACTTCTGGTATGGTTGGGGAATGGTCTGGAGAACACTTTTCCCGAGAGAGCATATGGATTCGTTGTCCCTAGACCTGGCGCATCGGCAAACAATCCGATGTCTCCGGAATCAATTTTCCTTAGCATGCTATGAAACCTTGATGAACACCGCGACGCCATACGTCAGGCAGCTACCACGTGGGTGAGAAACGGCTGAAATATTTAATTGCAAACCTTCTTTTAACTAGAAAATGATCATTTCGAGTAATCCTGATATTATTTAGTCGAATTCAGAATCTTTGCATAGTAAATTTGTATTTTTTTGCAAATATTTCAACCACGTGGTGGCTGCCTGACGTATGGCGTCGCGGTGTTCATCAAGGTTTCATAGCATGCTAAGGAAAATTTGATGGTTTTTGAGGGAAAACCGTTGATTCCGGAGACATCGGATTGTTTGCCGATGCGCCAGGTCTAGGGACAACGAATCCATATGCTCTCTTCGGGAAAAGTGTTCTCCAGACCATTCCCCATAGGACTGACCATACCAGAAGTTGGCGCGTGATTTTCCCAGACCTGTAGGAGCGTTTGAACAAAAAGTTCCAATTTCCCATAGTAATTCCCATGTAAACTTTGACCCTGATGCGCGCAGCCAGTTTACAACCAAATGAGCTGATATTTGGCATGAAAGTCCCTATGGGCATACCCTACAAGGGGAACCATACTAAAACTTGAGCCGAGAACTTTTTGAAAAACGTACCCACCCTAATACAGTATATTCTACTAATGAGAAATTAATATTTTATTTATCCATAGTGATAAAATGCAACACAATCGCCAAACCTCGAATTTCCCTTTCTCCCCCCTTTCCCACTAAATTGTAAACGTGGTTTATGTACAGCATTTCCTTGTCAAACCAGGAAAATAAATAAATAAGCTTCATAATGAAATGTTGTACCCTGTTTTTCTTTTAAACTATCTACTGAAAATGCCTTTAAATTTGGAGATATTCCTTTTGTAAATTACATTTTCGTTGACTTTTTCATTTCTACAAATCTCTCCTATATTTTTTTTTATTATATGTTATGTAAATTTCTGATGACGGACAAATTGTTTTTGAAACAGATATGTTTGAAACTGCCCAAGATAAACATATAAAAGAATTTCAAAAACTGTTTCGATTGCAGATTTAAACATGCTATTTAATAATATTTTTTTTGAAGTTGTAGCTATTTTTAATAGAAAAATAATACTATTTTATCTCTAAAAAGTCAAATGATTAAGAAAATTCTTTACTGCTTTCTTTTTTGAACATTTTTGATCCATTCTTTTGTTGCTGATAAACAGGCCAAGAAAAATATTTTAAAAGAGTGTATTTTGTGTGACAATTTGAAGGAATAGTTTTGATCTTTAAATTTAGAGAGATATTTACTGTAATGTTGTTTTCGTACCATGAGATCCATAATTTCCACTTACAAAAAAAATCCTGATTTTAATTTTATGTAAAACAAATATTTTAGCAAAGAAATGTCGAATTGAAAATATCCAAATTATGAAACATTAGATTTTTTAACCAACATGATAGTAAATGAGATGGGGGGGCGTAATATTGAATGTTTGGCCTTTTCGAAATGTTAGTCTTGATTTGAAAATTTTGAAAATTTTTTTTTCGAAAAGATCGGAAAATTTTACAAATGTTTCATATTTTATCATTGAAAATCGGACCATTAGTTGCTGAGATATTGACGATAGAAAATGGTGGGTTGTTTGGGTGAGACTTAGAAAACATCAATTTTCCTGTTTTTAGACCTTTGCATTGCAATATCTCAGCAACTAAAGGTCGTATCAACAAAGTCCGAAGAAGCAAAATATAGAGAATTTTCTCAGCTTTTCAAAAATATTTTTTTCAAAACTGGGCAAACATGTGCACTAATTTAAAAAAATGAAAAACTGCGACTATTTTGAAAAAAGTCACTTAAATATGGCTATAACTTGAAAACGGTGCACTTTATCAAAATTTCACTAAAGTACTTTTTGATTGCAAATTTGATTTTACATCGAAAAATGAAGTTGAAATTTTTTTACGATCAATATTTCGATTTTGTGAAAAAATCAGTATGGATTCAAAAATTCATAACTCGGTCAATGATTTTTTGCACAACCTGGAAATTTCTGAAAAGTTGGCATTTTATGTCCTCTAAAACATATCAAAAAATAAAAAAAATTAAAAATAGTGTTTTTTTGTAAATCAAGTTTTAGTGATAAAAAGTTAAATAAAAAAATCACCAATTTTTTTTACCGTGTATTATTTTTTTCCAGTGTAGTCCGTATCCATACCCACAACTTTGCCGAAGACACCAAATCGATCAAAAAATTCCTTCAAAAGATACAGGTTTTTGAATTTTCATCCATCATTTTTGTATGGACAGCTGCCAAATTTGTATGGAAAATTATATGGACAAATTAATGATGCAAAATGGCTTCTTTGGGCATACCGAAGGCACCAAAAAAGTTTCAGTCGGATTAAAAAATACAAAAAAATCGAATGACCGAAATCCTAGAGAACTGCTCAAATATGGAAAAAAATGTTCCTAACACAAACAAAGAAATCCGTATCCGATATATGTCTGAACGCAGTATTTAAGTTTAATAAGTTAACTTATTAACTTATTAATTTTTAACACCTCACTATCTATTAAATATTAGTGCCGATTGCACCATTCGTTCACTCGAAGGCCAGTGCCATTCGTAAAGTGATGTATCGCGGTGCTGCTAAAGAACGCCCCGCTACAGCGGAAGAACTGTTCCACAAACTCTTCTCGAACGTTTCGCGCCTGTTCGATCTCATCGGAGTAAACCCTCTGGATCCAGATTTTGGTCCCAACAGACGCATGATTTGCACGTGGATCGCGTTTTTGGTTGCCGTGGCCAACGTTACATTCTTCCTGTGGAAGCAACGCTCGGACATGGTGGAGTTCCTCATGGTAGTACCGTACGTGAGCTTCGTCATCCAGGCATTGCACATGATGATCAAGGCTATGGTGAACTACTCCAACTACAGGTTACTGTATGCCAAATTAAAGCAGATATTGGACATGCTTAACGAAAACAGCACTAGTCGGAAACTCATGGCTGAATCGTTACAAACTGGTACTGTACTACAGGGTTTGCTAGCAGTTTTGTACACCGTGTCGGTAATTTTTATCCTGGCAGTGCCATTCTTCATATGGTGCATCTCGGGAGATAAGATTTTTTTAATAATGTACCGTTTGCCAGCTATTGACGAAAACACAACTTTAGGATTCCTGGAAACCATGACGATGCACGTAGCTATTCTTCTGGCTTCGTTCTGTGGATTCGTTGGGATCGATTGCTTTTTTCTGGCTTTGATCATTCCAATCATTGCCTTTGTGGACGGTATAGAGAACGAAATTCACGAATTGAACCAGTTACTAGATTTGGAAGAGGCAAGTCCCATCCAGTCCAAGCTGAACCGCATTGTACAACTGCATCAACTTTTGATCGAATATGAGCTAATGTTGGAAGACATTTACAATTTCGTGATGCTGGTAAAGGTGGGAACAATTGTGATCGGAATAATCAGTGCGATTTTGACGATTTTCACAAATCAAGACAAAATGGCATTCGTCTTTGCAATACTCTTGTTGGTGCAGCTTACTCAATACTGCATGCTGGGAACTGTCATCAGCTCCAAGGTAACTATTAAATTCTCATTAAATCATAAACTGGAACCATGCTCTCTCTCTCGTAGAACAATCAGCTGACTGAACATCTGTACGACATCAAGTGGTATCTGCTGCCAGCTGGACAGGCCAAACATCTTGTGCTGATGCTGGAACGAGCCCAGAATGCTCCCACCCTGACCGTTGGAAAGTTTGCCACATTTAACATGCAGTTTTACGATAGAATAATGCGAAAAATTTACTCTTTCGTAATGCTGTTGGCAACATTCTTGGAATCAGCTTAACTTATGTTTTAGCATAAATGCACCATGGTGCTGCTAAGAAGAAAAAAAATGTTAATATTATGAAAATCCGATAATGTAAACTATTATAACTTATTGAAACATTTGAAGCAATAATAATAAGCAATTAAAACATTAGAAACCGTCATTGACCGTGAAGTGCTGATCAGATCCAAGCTCGATGAGAATACAAACACCTTATTTAGATTTTAAGAATATGTAACTTTTTGTATGACCGAGTTGGACAAATACGACGAGTGCTGAAAAAAACACAAGTTTTGCATTGAGTTGCATAATAGAAGTTGAAAGTTGCATAAAGAAGATTTTTTCAGCACGAGTCGTACATTTATTCAACGAGGTTTACCGAGTTGAATTAATACGACGAGTGCTGAAAAAATCAAGTTTTGCTTACAAGTTGCTTACAATATTTTTTTGCAATTCTGAAAACACTTTTTATTTATGTCAAAAATCCATGTGTTAAGTAAATTCACTGTTCAAAATATTGAAAAATGTTACTTTTTGATGAAAGTGCTGAAAAGTTCAACTTTTAAGCACCCATTTCAGTGCTGAAAAGTACTACTTTTGAAATGTATTAATGTTCCATTCTATTATTTTTGGTTGAGAAAAGTAGGTCGTTCCAGTGTGACAGGAAAAGTAAGAAGTTTCACGACGGAATTGCAAAAAAAAAACATTTAAGAAATTCCCAAAAATACCCTTGGAATGCAGTTGTAAGTCAACTGTCTACCGTAGTTGCCGCACTTCTAAAGTATCTTGTTTTGTATAAAAAATCACGAGAAAACGTCTGGTGACACTCTCAATGGCGGCAAATGACGACAAGGGACCATTTTGCCCCATTCACCCCCTCTTTATTTGTTTTCTTTAATATCTTGAATTGCCATGGTTTCCTAAAATTAAAAAAGGGTTTTTTATGCAGAAAATCACGAGGAATCTAATTTGCGACAAATGAAGACAAGGGCCCATTTTGCACCATTTACTCCCTCTTTATGGGTTTTTTCGCATTGCGTCCATCCTGGGAATTCCCGGGAGGAAATTCCCGGGTTTTTCCAAAACCGGGAATTCCCAAATTCCAGGAATTTTAATAATTTGTCCCAGAATCCAGAAAATGAAAAAAAAATGTCTGAAAATTTAGGTTTGGTTAAGAAAAAGATGAACAGTTGAGTACATAGTAAACGATAATTACAAATTTCAAAGCATTACCATTTGTATTCAGCATTTACCAGCATTAATTTCGCTTATTAGGGAAAATTGTTAAAAATTTAGTTTACAGATCCGCAAAATGCCTAAAGCTTTAAATATTTTCTTCTTAATTTTATATATTTTGAAAAGACTGGGTATTAAATTAACATATATTTATCATTTTAAATTTGAAAAAATATCATATAAAATTTTTTTTAATCGAAAACAATTAGAAAAACATGTTTTATATAAAACAAGAAAATTTAAAACGTATCTAAAATTTTACACTGACTATTTTCATTTTATTTGTCGTTGCTTCTTGTTTTTTATACATTTTTCTAATCATGTCGTGTTAAAAAAATATATAAAATAAATGTATTTATGAAAAACTTCGAAATTTGAACCTCATTGGAATAAAAAAAAAGAACAAAAAAAACATTTTTAATTTCATTGAAGCAATTTCTACACTTTCGTCCTTTGTTTGATTGAAGTGTAGATTATCTCCAATTTATATTATTGAGCTAATTCTAGGATTTTTAGCTTGAAAACATAACAAATATAATGAATACATAGATTTATGACTGTTTCAAAAATTTAGAAATGTAGAACCCCTTGGAAATTGAATGCCCTTGTTTTTCGTCATTATAAAATAAAATTCGTTTAAACTTGTCGCCATTTGCCGTAAATTAGACTGTTTCCAATCGATTCTTCGTGATTTTCTGAATAAAATAACATTTTTTTTACTTTAGGAAACCACGGCAAATCAAGATATTAAAGAAAACACATATTCAGAGGGTAAAGGGGAAAACGGGCAATTTTTTTAAAGATAAAATAATATACTTTCAAACTATAAAAACAACGGCAATTGAAGATATTGACGAAAAACACATAAAATGGGGTGAATGAGGGAAAACAGGCCCTTGCTGTCAGTTGCCGCCAATGAAAATGTCACAAATCATTTCCACGTGATATTCTACATTAAATAACATGCTTTAAAACCAATTTAAAACTGTAGCAAACTAAAGAAATTCAAGTTATTAAAGTGCCATTTAGAGTGTCACCGATCGATTTCTCGTGATTGTTTACATTAAATAAGCGCGGCAAACTACGGCAGTTGAAGACTTTCCAGAAAAACACCCCAAAAAAGGTTAAATGGGGTAAAATGGACCACTTCCCATCATTTGCCACTAATAAGAGTACTACTAATCTTTTCCTCGTATTATTTTTTACATTAAAAATAATACCTTTGATAGGCAGAAACTGGCGGCCATTTTCACCCGTTTTTGCCCACTGTGCATTGTTTGTAAACAAACCGTAAAAATAAACTATGAATGATTCTCTAGAGCATCGCAAATCAACCTTTACTTTTGTTTTATTTTTTCGGCAAAGTTGAAAGCAAGGGTACTTAAAAAAGTTATATTTTGCACAAGAGTGCAGTGATGCTGCAAAATCTGTCAAAATGTTGCCGAACATACTTTCAAAAATCTTTATTCAAAATACAAAATGAAACAATTTTTTGATAAAGTGCATAGTTGGCAATGATTTATAGAACAATTCCAGCTCAAAACACGAAATGTGCAGGTATTTTTTGACAGTCTGGACCCGATGCCTGATTTTTCTGTAACATTCTTATTGGAATTCCATATAAACTGTAACGGGAATCGCAGGCACCGGGTCCTGACTATTCATCTTGACCTTCTCCGATATCAATAAAATAGTGTAGACGTGTAAAATTATGTAAACGTTGTTGTATCTTTTACAAAAAAGGTATCCCAAAACTATAAAAAATTGCTTTTGAAATCATTTGAATAGTCTTAAGGCATTTGCTTTCCAGTTTTTTTTATAAATATATCCGAAAGAATATAATTGAACCATTTTTAAATTTATACCGACGAGGACAAAAAACTTCCTTCCGTGTCTGCCAACAAACTCGTCAGCGTTTCTTGCCCGTCATCGTCATCATTTCCGATGGAAGTCATCAGAACTTTCAGCAGCACAAGAGTCGCGTTTTAGCAACAAAACGACATGCGTAAATAAACTAGCCTCTTTCGTCGAAGATCCGACGACGACGACATGCTGAAATGCGAGAAGAAGCTGTAGTATAAGTAATACTTCCTGTAGCTTTTTTTTCATACTTCAGAGTATTTTTTATATCGTTTATTTTTTGCATGCCTTTTTATTCTGATAAATTTCATTTCCTAACCGCTATTTATTTTTTCAGATTTTTTAACTTTATTTTCTATAAGATCTTATTCAAAGTATGGAGTGTTCAGCATGAAAGATTATAGCGTACTGAAGGTAAAAAATAATCTACAAGCTCCCTACTTAGAAGTCTATATGAAAAGTAGTTGCTGATTTTGCATTATTCCAGCCAGTGTTGCAAATGAGTGATGGAAAAGCTATCAATTGATTATCTCTGCACCAAAACATCCGAGAATATAGCGGCCATCACTATAGCTTGTGAGATCTCTTCTTGTGTCTCGTGATTCCCAGCAATATCATTATCTCTCTTTATCACTCCTCCCCTTTTCCTCGACTATGCGCTCTCACCGCTGAGTCTCTCAATCTCTCCGAAAACTGCAATGAGAGAACGCGAGATGGCGATTAGGAGCCGACCACGCATGACGTCCCGTTAAACTGCGTTTGCGAAATTGGTTTTGTGGCGGTTTTTGTGGTTAAACGCTGTTACGGTAGGATGATCGTGGAAGCGAGAATGATAGAGAAAAGGAAAATGTCTATCGCGAGTGTGTAAACACGAAAACGTGTTCGGCTATTTTCGGCGCTGAGAGTTTCAATAAAGAGAGAAGAGCAGTTGTATTTGAGGCATGAATATTCAGACGGGATAATTGTAGTTGCTGAGAGCTGATATTTTGATATTTTAATAACCCTGATCCCAACCTTCCGGAGTGCAAAACAGCATGCATAAGGATTTCAGGAAGCTTTCGCGAGCTGATATAGAATAGCTTTAGAAAAAGTCGACAGCATCCATCGCAGCAACTTTTATCAGGAATTTAACTTTCATTATTTATTTAGTGCCTAATGTAACAAAGTCTTACCTTTTTCTTTTCAGTTTCCGTCCAAGTTTCTCGCTTCAACCCGACAACAATTCAATTATTCACCACCTTGCTAAACTCATCCATGTTCCCGTTCCTATTTAAAAACCAGTTAAGCAACCTGTGCCGCAACAAACAACACACACAAAATCGCTCCCTTTATTAACAGGTTTTATTTATGAGGTTCGCTGTAACCTTCAACTTCCGTGCCAAGAAACCCAAAACACACACACACACACGTGCACATAAAACAAACTTTTACCCGAAAAAAGTACAACTTCCGACCCGGTTGAACGTGTGCTAAATAAGCTAAAAAGCCGCCCGAGTTCGGAAACCGCGACTATACTTCCGCTTTCTGGCTGGCTTCTTCCTGCTGACTCTCTGGTGTGATGTGATGGGGGAGATCTGCGGAAATTTTGGAAAGGAAAGAAAGAAGAAAAACACAATATTATTACAGGTAAAGTTACACTGGCTCTGGGTGAGGCTGTAAGTTTTTGGGTTACCGTAATCTGGGGCGAATCGGGACTTCAGTCTGAATAGGGACAGCAGTTTTTAGAGCATTTAAAGCTTTTAAGTTTGGAAATGGATGTACACATTTTGTTGGTCTGAGTCTGTTCTAACCGAAACCAACCAGAAAAATCAAAATATGTTGCTCCAACATGTTTAAAACTGCTGTCCCAATTCGCCCCATGTGTCCCGATTGACCCCAGTTTACGGTACTTTGCTTTTAACGTAATTTGGATTGGGTTAGACAAGTTTAATCTAGTTTAAAGAGTGATACAGTACAGTTTACAAGCTTGTCGTGATATTTTTCTGTAATCTTTTTCTGGAAAATAGTTGCTTTTTTAGTGTCTGTTAATTATCCTTTTTAACGAAATGTTTTTTTTTTAATTTTTAAAACAAGCTAACTCTTTAAAAGGGCTTAAATCAGCTTTTTATGTTTTCAAATGTTAGGCTCGTATAAAAAAAAATGAAATTATTACTGAAAAGAGCAGAAAATAACACAGCATCATTTTTCATCATTGAAAATCGAACGAATAGCTCCCGAGACATATTCGGTTGAAAAATGAGAAGTTATTAGGTCAAATTGAGAAAAACAGATTTCCAACCAATTAATCCAGGCTTTATCTCAGATCCTGCAGCAGTTTGATCTATTAAGTCTGATAAGAAAAAATGTTTTGTTGCTATGTTCATACAATATTTTATGTCATTTTCCGATAATTTTATCCAAAAATTACTATAATCTGCTAACTGTACACTATTTCGCGTATCTTTTTTGCCGGGGCTGGTTTTTCGAAAAAATGCCAAAGTTTGAAGGTATGTACCGAGCTCTAGGGTGCTCCAAACTTCAATGTTATATATACCAAAAGATGCGCAAGGATCTGGCCTACACGCCAGTGTTGTTTTTGGTAAACGCTTCAGTGACCAAAATGCCTCAAAAATTGACATTTTTGAAAAAAAAATCTTTTTTTACGGGTTAAATCCCATTTAAAATTGAAGGGTGGAGCGCCAGCTCCTGTTACGTCCAATCAAGCTCATATTTGGGATTTGGGCTCAGTATGCCCACCAGAATAAACCCCTAAATGCCCGCCAAAAAGTCATTTTTGTTACCTAATCTACATATTTAATTTTTAGTTTTTTTTGGATGAATTTAATGTTCGATATAAAATAAATTCAATAGACTTATTTTGAAAATTAAAAGGAAAGTAAAAATTGGGGATTTTTCTCCACTGAACTTTTTTCTACATAACCTCAAATCTTGCCTAAAACACTATACTATTTGTAGAAAATTCAATTTCTAATCCAAATCTGTAATCTATATATCGATGCCTCTGTGCTCTCTTGTACTAAGCTTGCTGGTTTTCCTATCTAGTTAGCATAAAAGAGCACAGAGGCATCGATATATAAAAAAATTCGACGGTTTTGTTCGAACGCGAATCAGTTCAATACGGCGCGTCGGATCCAGGTGCTCTTTGTTGCGTTGGGTTCGTATATGTTCAAGGAAGGTTCTTACGCCAAAAAGTGACAACTTTGGCCACTCTGGAACCAATTCCGGAAAATCTGCAGATTGTATGGGAAAATTTACGTAAAATCAAATTTTGATCACAGGAGGCTGAATGAGCAAACAAGCTAAAAACGTCAAGACGAAGTTTGTCGGGTTAGGCTTGTAATATATATTTATTTTATATATATTTAGAAAAACAGTGAAAAATTTCGTGCCGTTGCTACACCGGATTGTGTCATAACAGATTTGGGTAACAGATTCTCAAAAAAATGAAAAATATATAAGCCAAGGTCTCAACATTTGAATGAAAACGTGTTTTAAAATGCATTTTACACCTGCCCAGTGGTTTTGCAATCAAAACTTTTCAAAATATCCAAGTATTGAAGAGATTTTTTTTTCGTCGAAATTTTTTTTTTTGCGGTGCTGTACATTGGAATTTCTCAAAAATTAATTTTTTTTTTGATCGATCACAGACATGCCACATTAGGGTGTAATATCAAAATCGATTTTCCAGCACAGCAATTTTTCAGTTCCTTTTGGGGTCCTAAACAACTCCCCAAAGTTTGGGAACGATCGGTTTAGTCCTCGCTTTGCGCAAAGCGATTCAATTTTCCATATAAATTTGTATGGGAAAAACCATTTTTTTTGGATTTTGATATTTATAAAATTTACGTTTCACGCTGTACTAAAACCGAACTCATATTCGAATACTCTGAAAGATGCTCTACAACTTTCCCGAAGAGAGTATGGTGCTAACTTGTTCCTAAAAAAAGATACAGCGTGTTCAAAACTCGTCTAAAACGTGTTTTTTGCTCGAAAATCACGTTTTAGACGAGTTTTGAGGGCGCTGTATCTTCTTTCAGGGACAAGCTAGCACCATACTCTCTTGGGGAAAGTTGTAGAGCACATTTCAGAGCATCCGAATATGAGTTCGGTTTTAGTACAGCGTGAAACGTAAATTTTATAAATATCAAAATCCAAAAAAATGGTTTTTCCCATACAAATTTATATGGAAAATTGAATCGCTTTGCGCAAAGCGAGGACTAAACCGATCGTTCCCAAACTTTGGGGAGCTGTTTAGGACCCCAAAAGGAACTGAAAAATTGCTGTGCTCGCTAAATTTGGACAACTTTATTTTTTTCCATACAACCATATTACACCCTAATGCCACATATGGTTTTTGAACGCAGGAAAATGCATTTCGAATGGTTTTCCGTTGGCAAGACTTCAATTTCCTTTAAAATTTTGAAGTTTTTTGAAAAAAATATTTTATTTGCCCCTTGATTTTTCGGACCGATTTTGATGGGGAGGGGGGGGGTGGCGACATAAATTATGAAAAATATTTGCAACGGCCTAATTTTTTGTCATTCTCAAGTGACGAAACGGCTTACTTTTCTTCACAAAAATAACAAAATCTAACAGGAATACTTTTCGAAACAGGGGATAATGGGTGCAAAAACGTGTACTTTTTAGCAATTTTACTCAATATCAAAACAACTTAACACCAACAAAAGACTAAAATGCTTTATGAATTTTAACAAATATGCTAC
Source organism: Culex quinquefasciatus (assembly GCF_015732765.1). Taxonomy (NCBI): domain Eukaryota; kingdom Metazoa; phylum Arthropoda; class Insecta; order Diptera; family Culicidae; genus Culex; species Culex quinquefasciatus. The sequence goes on from NC_051863.1 coordinate 172,727,483, forward strand.
TATTTGCAAAATATCAATGAATTCATGAAAATATTTACTTATGTTTTATGTAATTTTTTTTTAATCTGTGGTCCCAAAAATAAAAATAAAATGTGCAAAAAGCCTAAAAGTGCACTACTACGTTTAAAAAAATAAGTAAACGTTTTACAATGAATTTAAAAAAGTTTTTGAATGAAATTTAAATTTTCGGGAATATTTTTAATATTTTTCATCGCCTGTTGTTTTGATTAATTCAAAAGGCCGTTGCAAATATTTTTCAAAGTTTACGTCGCCCCCAATCAATCAGAGATCAAAAACAAGGGTCCTGATTTTCAGTCCAATGAACAGAAACCACTCACTCATCGCCTATCCATTCGTCACCTATTCCAACCCGCTAGCATTCATAAGCGAATGAGACTCGCATCCATCCAGCGAGTGGCCTGAACTGTTCACTCAGCGAACAAATATATCGTGAAAATATTCGCCTACTCCGCCGCTCGACGACACTCACACACTAACATGCTCAGCGAAGAGCCATTCTCACAAAATGCCAACGCGGCAGTCTTTTTGTCTTCACGCCCTCAGTTTGCCATCAATTTGATTTTTTCTTGGTGGAAGTGTCTTTGAATGGTGTCAATAATGTTATGAAATCAAAATAAGTGCACAATTTAATCGATAACGTTAATTTTAGGCAACCCAAACCAATGAGTATAACGCAGCGCATCACAGAAAAAATGTTTTCAGTTCAGAGTGATCGGTGACGTTCGGCCTGCCTGAGCCGTTCGGAGACTGAGCCGATCAGAGAGAGAAGGAGAGTAGAAGAGAGAGTTTTCGGGAGCGAATGGTGTGAAAGTGACAAATGGTAAGAATTCATCAGTGCAGTATCGTGTCGCCTGCTACTTGTGCTCGCGAATGAAGTGATTGATTTTGAGCAATCAGGACCCTTGATTCAAAAACATATTTTTTCATAAAAATTGAAAATTTTAATGGGGAGTGAGATCTGAGCTGCTTTGTTGTTGAGTCGTGATGAGACGGAGAAGGCTTCCTGAAGAGGTGTTCAACTAGTTGGGCCAACCGTGGTTTTAGTTTAACACACTACGCGATAGTTTCCGGAGAAGAGATTATCAAAGGAAGATGACAACTGTTTCGCAATAAATGGAAAAGAGTGAGAAAAAGTGAACTAGTGATCAAAGTGTGTAGGTGTTATGCTGATTGCCCGGTGTCGCTGTACAGTGTTGCAAACGTCGCTTCATCTATTTGAGTCTCCCTCTCTTGAGACTCGACTCAACGCGAATTGGAAGAGCAGCAACTTTAAGGATCTTGGTGAGGACTTTCCAATTACATGAAATTTTATTATTTATTATATTTGCATTATATATTATTTAATAACAGCACACCCTACAAAACAGAATACAATCATAAATCGGAGCGTTTGGTACGGTATGTCCACGCATCCTTCCTCCCCTGTAGATTCTTTGGAATGTGACCCGTTCTCAGAATCCTCTCTGCGGTAAACACAACGCAGTAGGGCTGGCCGCTTTAATTTTTGTAATGCATTTTTGTACTGCAATTATTAATATTGACAAGAAAAGTGCTTGGGACGTAATCTTATCACAAGACTTTCCAGCATGCTTTCATCGGACTGGCTGCGTAGGAGCGGCTGTGGCTGAATGGTTACGGTGTTCGCTTTGTAAGCGAATGGTTCTGGGTTCGATTCCCATCTGCTCCTATCGAGAAAGTTAAGGACATAGAAAAACTTGAAAATGCTGAATATGAACGAAAAATCAAAGTCGCTTGTGGCGGGGTTCGAACCCCCGTCCTTTGGATTGGTAAGCAAAAATGCTAACCACTAGGCCATGGCGACTTGGTGAGCCTAAACTGGAATTAGGAATACTGTTACAACCAACCCGCAACGCCTTTCGAGGTGTATCCTAGGGTTTTACCTCTCCTACTAACATTGAGTCCAAAACCTCCCTACAAACATCTATACCACTAAGGTGACGTAGGGGTCCTTGCGCACTTTAGATAGGTGTTTACTAACGATCCTCCCTTCCCTGAGGATAGCTTGGACCCGGCCTGGACCCCCTTATGCCCTGGGCTGTATTACACACTCATCAAAAGATGAAGACATGGTATCTCCCGTGTTGGATTATTATTCCGGATGAGGGTCTAACACAACCAGACCAAACAGTGGGATAAGCGTTGTGGAGCCTTCCGGTGGTGGGGCGTCCTCCAAATGCTAATGCTAATGCTAATGCTTTCATCGGACTGGCTGCGTCTGTGTTAGATTAGATTAGATTAGATTAGAAAAATTGAAAATTTTAATGGAAATAAAAGGTAAATTAACATATTCAGCATGATTGGACACGTTTAAAAATATTTAGATTTGTTTTGTAAAAGTCGATCTAAACACCGTAAAAAGTTAATTTTTTGCTCGTAGTAACAAATAGAATATTTGAAAACTAACTTGTAAAACAACTGTACTCTTGTACAATGCATTTTAACTCCTATTTTATTTAAATGTTGAAACCACGGCTTGTAATTTCAATATTATTTTTTTTTTATTTTGTTGGGACCCCTCGAAATGTTTGGATCGACCTAAGAGGGGGAACAAAAAGAAATAAAATTTGCCTTAAATTATTTAAAAAAAAAAATTTTTTGTTCAAAATAAAGGATTATCGATATTTTTTGTTTACAATCAGCTTTAACTTTGTTGAAGGATTTGTTTGTTTGTTTGTTTGTTTGTTTATATTTATTCCGAACTTAAGACATACATCTTATCTGTTCACGCCGTGATGTAGAATGAAATGCGCTGAGAAACAATTGGTAAACAACGAAAGAAAGAACTAGACAATCAAATAATAATAGTTAGTTTTTAGATTAATTCAGTTTGATTGTCTAGATTTAATTTAAACATCAAGTATATTTTTTTATTTTTTTCTTCTTGATGTTTTTTGGAACATATTTTATAACATTTTGTTTATCTCAAAGCTAAAAAAAATAAAGAATTTTAAAAATAAAAAAACAATAAATTGTTTAAACCTTTTGTTTGCTAATATACACAGTTTTCATGAACTTAGCATATTCTCCCCACACCCTCCTAAATTTTCTGAGGTTAAGGTTGTATAAACATTCTGAAATCATGGATATTGTTAACTACGTCGGAAATTGCAAATTTAAATCTATATTTCGTTTGTTATTGAAACTAAACATGAGAATAGAACTCAAAAATTATGACGATCTGAAAAAATATTCTTGAAGCAAATTATGAATTGCCCCAGATTCACTGCACGGACCCCGACCATGAAGCTTAGTGGTTGTGTTGGATTCTTGGCAAGAGCTATCGCAATGAGTACCCTTTTATTTTATTGGCTGGAATGATGCCCAAAACAATGATCAACATTTTTGGATAGCCATAAAAGTGTGGTTTTCAAGGAATGCAAAAAAAGGAAGTAGATAAGCCTTATTTGATGAAATTCAATTTCGATTAGAACTTCGATTCAGCTGCTACCGTTTCCCAAAAACTCAACTTTAGTCTCTCATTGATTGAGTTCCGGAAAAGTTCCTTTCAGCACGTGAGACGCACAAAAATTCCGGCAAAAGTTCGCTCCAGCACGCAACTACTTGAGAGAAAAGAAAAAGTTTTCTCCTCTTTCTCTAGGAAAATCTCCCATCTATGGGCTGTGTGTAATCCCTGGTTCAGCTATAATTAAATTTTCCGACTCAAATGAGGGGGTCGTACAAGTGCTTTTCCCTGCCAGCGAAGAGAACCTTTCCTAATTGGAGCCCTTCCCCTTTGGAAAATTAGTTTTTGGAAAGGCTTTCGTTTAGCGACCAATTTTGACGCAAGGATTTTGCGTTAATGGGAATTGGGAAAAACTGCCGCATGATGTTCCAACGCGACTTCCAGTTTAAGCATAAGCATAAGCATAAGCATAGGTGCCCACCCGCAGTTGCTACTCCGTTATTGACCAGGACCTCCAGAAGTTACATCCACGAGCCGTGGAAGATAAGTGGGAGCTATCTTTCCTCGCTTCGCAACTTCTCAAAGGCCCCTATCATGCTGATCAATACCGGCGCCGGCCACGACCAGTGGTAGGGTCACGGGGAAGTGGATGGGAATGTTAGTCCGATACTTGAGTGATAGAGACCGCCCAATCGACTGCATCTCCGACAAAGTATCACATGAGTATTGAGGGGGTTAGTAGATGGGTATGAGGTCAGGATTCACGAGTGGCAGTGATGTGACCATGAGCATTTTGTTTATCGGTTGAAAATGTCAAATCTTAGGCAGCCGGCTGCGGAAAGATAGATAATTGATTATTTAAAAAGTTTTTTTTTATCGAACGCGTGCCAGCCGAGCAGTAGTGCTATGGGCTGGACTTATCAGTATATTTTTACTGTTTTTACAATTTAGATAACGCGAGCAAATTTCAAAAATAGTAAATAAATGACGCTCGATGCCAGTTGGAATAAATTTTTACGATCATTTACGATGAAAATTATCGCGAAAAAACAGGACTGCGCGTCCCCAGAAGCACTGCACTTATGATGTCCAATAAGTTATAATAACAAATCACTCCATGCACACAAACAGCGACATAAAAGAAATGAAAATGAGCATGCAAAAACAAGACAGCGCGTCCGCGTGGTCAGCGCACTAATGATGCCATTATTTAATTATAATAACCACTCACCCCATGCACACAAACAGCGACATAAAAGAAATGAAAATGAGCATGCAAAAACAAGACAGCGCGTCCGCGTGGTCAGCGCACTAATGATGCCATTATTTAATTATAATAACCACTCACCCAAGCCCACAAACAGCGACATAAAAGAAATGAAAATGAGCATGCAAAAACAAGACAGCGCGTCCGCGTGGTCAGCGCACTAATGATGCCATTATTTAATTATAATAACCACTCACCCAAGCACACAAACAGCGACATAAAAGAAATGAAAATGAGCATGCAAAAACAAGACAGCGCGTCCCCGTGGTCAGCGCACTAATGATGCCATTATTTAATTATAATAACCACTCACCCAAGCACACAAACAGCGACATAAAAGAAATGAAAATGAGCATGCAAAAACAAGACAGCGCGTCCGCGTGGTCAGCGCACAAATGATGCCATTATTTAATTATAATAACCACTCACCCAAGCCCACAAACAGCGACATAAAAGAAATGAAAATGAGCATGCAAAAACAAGACAGCGCGTCCCCGTGGTCAGCGCACAAATGATGCCATTATTTAATTATAATAACCACTCACCCAAGCACACAAACAGCGACATAAAAGAAATGAAAATGAGCATGCAAAAACAAGACAGCGCGTCCGCGTGGTCAGCGCACTCTGTTCCAACGCGACTTCCAGTTTGTTCCAAAACTAAAACTGATGGCGTACCAACGTTCTGAAAGTTTTGATTCCACCATTAATTTAAAACATTTATCTTGCGGAAAACTTGTCTAGCGTGTACAGTGCGCGCCCTGACAGACAGTTTACAGCCGTTTAATTTCGACGTAAGCCTGCCTGGCAATAAATCCTGGCAGCAGGGTGGGAAAATCCCTACTTCACCAGACAAACAATTATTCGCTCTGAACCTCAAAACAAACGCCACTTTCCGTCCCACACAGAGCCGGCACGAAGAGGAAAAATGGCTTTCCGCAGCGAACTCATCAAGCGTTTAATTGAACATAAATCCCGAGAACGTATAATGCGGCGTTTGCCATTAAAAACCGTCTTAGGCAGGGTCGTGAAGTTTGAGGATGGGACGTTACTTTGGGAGATTTTTTTTGCCTGCAACAGTTTAATGAAGGATTGATGGAATGTGTCAGGGCCTGAGCAACTTAAAATTGATCGCTTTTTTTCATTTCAATGGATGGTTACATGAAAACTGTATCAATCTTGATCTTTTATTTACAATAACTCAAGAAAAGTTAGATTTTTTTCAAGTTCTTAGTTGTTTTATCTCCCCTATTTCAACATTTTCTAAACAAAATAAGGGAAAAACTATATTTTCCAAAATTCACATTTTTGTAGAAAAATCTGTGAATTTGAGTGTAAACAATTAAGAAAATCATTCGTTTTTATTGTTTTTCTTTGTTAAGGCTGGTACAAATTTTATTTTAAGTTTTTGTCCCCCCTTCAAAGTTGGCCCGAAAAATCAGGTACATTTTTTTTTTTTTTCATAAAACTTCAAAATTTTAATGGAAATTGAACCGCAATCAGCTGAAATCAATTTAAAGTGCATAAAACGCAGAGGGCGTTTACAATTATTTTTAGCACGTTGTTTTAAAAATGCTTTGAATTTTTGAAAATTTGCGATATTTATTATCGCAAAATGTTTTTTTTCGCTAAAAAACTAATGATTGCAAAACAACTGAAATAGTGTAAAATGCATTTTTAAACACTTTTTCGTTACAAATGTTGAAACGCTTGAAATGCTTGTTATTTCAACATTTATATTCTTTTATTTTTTGTAGGAAATTTTCTCACCTTTAAAAATATTTTTAGGGTTGGCTCTCCTTCATAAAGCAATTTTGAACAGCAATTTTCCGAAGATTTCCGAAAATAATAACCTAAAAGTGACTGTAACTCTTAAACGGTAAACTTCATTAATGAGTCGATTAAGTACTTTTCGATTGCAAATTTGATTCAACTGTAGAAATATTTTTTTGATATTAAAAAAAAAACAAGGGCAATTCCAGTCCAAAACAGGAATAGTTTAGATACTTTTTTCTCGACCCTCTCCGATTTCAATAAAACTTTGTAGACAAGTTATCCTACGCTTATATAAGACATATTTGTGTATATGGAGCCAGTTTCACTCGATGTTTACTTTTGAGAAGGGCGTACGTGTTTTAAATATTTTTGTATTTCGTTATTCAAATTTTGCTGTATCTCGAAGCCGTTGCATCGTATCAAAAAGTGTTCAAAGACAAACTTGTAGGAAATTTGACAGGCTTTCCGAAAAAATGCACTGAAAGAAAAGAACACTCCACTTTTATGAGATTTTTTTACGTTTAAGTTTAAAAGTCAAATTTGAAGGTGAGCCCACGATTTTTTTTCGTTCAAAATTTTAGTGAAAATACCCTAAGATGTTATAAAAAGACTCACGAAAAATGCAAGATGGAGCAACTCTCCTGAAAAAAAAAAAAATCATTTACTGATTTTTTTTTTTCAAAAGTGCTCTAAACATCAAAATTTTCAAATGCCAAACACGGGATTCGATTCTCCAGACAATTTTACATAAAAGTTTCCATATTGACCATTGTTCTAAGTCCAATCCTTGTAAAGTTACAGCGGTTTTAAAAATAAAAAATGTTGAAAAAATAGGGTTTTTGATGGTTTTTGGCAATTTCTTTATGACAGACATGATTTTTCAGTCTCGAAAACATTTTAACCGTTTTTTCATGTTTTTGCCTTTTTACAAAAGAAAGGTTTAAGGTTTGCTTTTGGAAAAACGCTTTTTTCAGAAATCTAAAAAAAATCGTGCACGGCGAGGAATCGTCCCAGGAAAAAATCCTATTACTAAATTGAAGGTTCAGATGCGCTCTTTCGATTGAATTTTGGCCCGAAACCCGGAACTCAAAGTATGATTTTTGAGAGCTCTTTTTCTGAAATACATGAGCGATGTCTGTATCCGCTCTTAAAAATTTGTGTCTTCCATCACTGGAAAACCGCTCGTAAAACCGACAATTTTTAAAAGCCAGATCTGTAGCCGTGGGGTCGGAGACGAACATTTTATTTTTCGATTCACAATTTTCGACCAGTAAATGTGGTCAAAGCCATTTTTAGAGGTATTTTTTGGACTATTTTACAGATAACACTATCAAATTTAAAGAATTCAGTTTCAAACAAAAGCCATTCGAAAACATGCGCCATAAACTGTTTGGGCCCAAAATTTGAAGCTTTTCCAAAATGTATTTCCAGAGATATAGCGATTTTAGTGTTTTTCGTCTTATTTTTACCCTATTTTTTCCTATTAAATTTTTGGATTTATACAAAATCATATACTGAACATCAAATTCAAAGTCCCGGCTCGTTCTCGCTCGAAAGCTCGACAAGTCAAGTCGAAGCTTCAACGCCAGCGCTTTAACGCTTGCGCGTTTTACGCTGCGCGTGAAAGTGTTCTTTCTGGCTTCTCATAATTGATCGACAAAGTGCAATAGCGATACATATTTTTTTAAGTTAATCATAGACTAACATCATAGACTAAGTACCCTTTATTTTTTTTTCTAATAATGTCAATCCAATATGTTTTTCTTAATTAAATTTAAATGTCTTGCGACAAATAATGTACTTCTGAAATTAATAAAAAATGGCATTTGAGGTTAAGCCTTAAAAGATTCGAAGCTTTAGGCAAAATTCTCACTGGATGGTATCATTATGTTAGCATAGCATAGCATAGCATTGGTGCCTACCCGTAGCTGCTACTTCGTTATTGACCAGGACCCCCAAACATTGCTCCGTGGACCACAGATGAAAAGTAGGAACCAATCATCACCCCTTCGCAATATTCAAAGGTCCCTATCGTGCTGATCAATACCGACGCCGGCCACGACCAGTGGTAAGACACGGGGAAGTGGATGGGAATGTTAGTCCGATACTTGAGTGATGGGACCGCTAAATCAGCTGCGTCTCCGACAAAGTATCACATGAGTTTTGAGGGGTTAGTAAGATGGGTATAAGGTCAGGATTTACTGTGGTAGGTGATGCGACCATAAGCAATTTGTTTATCGGTTGAAATTTTAAAAATCTTAGGCAGCCGGCTGCGGAAAGATAGCTATCTAGGGATTTAAATATAGTATTAATTCGACCGCGATTCTCCAGAAATTCTCCGTCGGTGTGCCTTCCGATCAACGGTGATGTAGGAAGGGCTTAATTTAGTAAAATTATTTTATATCATAATAACCTTAAAACATATTCGACGGCGTGCCTTCCGATCATCGATGATATGGAAAGGACTTAATCCAGAAAAACGACTTGCTAGTCTCAAAAAAATAAGTTCGTTTTTATAGAAAACTATAAAAAGAAAACAACACAAAAAAAACTCATCGGCCAACGAACGCGAGTAAAAAAAACAATGAAAAAATAAGAAGGTAAAAAAACAGAACTGCGCGTCCCGAAAAGCACCACAATAATGATGCCATTATTTAAATATAATGGCCAATCACCCCATGCACTCGAACAGCGACACAAAAGAGACGGAAAATAACACGAAAAAACAGGACTGCGCGTCCTCACAGGCACCGCACTACTCTCTCACTGGATGGTATCATTATGTTTTTGAAAAAATAATTGCACCAATAACGTCATGATTCGAAATCCGGACACTTAGTAGCATATCATTTTTGTTATAGCTGGCAAAAAATCATGCAATAAGTTGGAAATGTAGAAATATCATCAGGATATAGTATAAACAGTCAGTTTCAAGAAAATCCATGCAAAATATGTCTTTTCTATCAATTTTTCGTCAAAATTTTAAAATTAAAATGACTTGTTGTGCTTCGAATCCCGGAAGTGATGTTTTTCCAAGGCCTTCGAATAATCGAGTCTGGACTGTATTTACGTACCCATTTTGTATGACCAGCCCGCAAAATTATATGGAGACTTGTATGGAAAAAATAAAGGTGTAAAATTGCTTCTTTTGACATACACAGAAAAAAAAATGATGGTAATATTCATCAGGAAATGGTGACAGATTTTGTGTCAAAAAAAAAAAGATTAATTTTACCCCAGAAAATGATGAATTTTCATCAGTTTTTGATGAATATCAGGGTCAACTTTTTACACATTTTTATGTAATATTACTCAAAAAAAGAGGTAATATTCAACCTACCAAATTACCAACATTCCAAAATTCAACTTATTTTTCTGTGTAGGAAATGTATGGAAAAAGTTTCATCTAAATAAAAATACAAATTTAAAAATAAATTGCAAGCATAGCCTTCGAAAAAAAAATAGTCCAACGGACATCATTGAAAATGGTAGATTCGTATTGCTACGTTGGTAATCCCAAAATCTATATTCCAGTACACTTTGGATGTTTTGCGCAATTCTAAAAAATCTCTGGCTTCAGTATTATTTAATCATTGTGATTTTTTTGCCAAACTTAAACAGCATCAGTAACTGTTGGCGTTGATTGTTCCAGCAACATCAAATCACAGTTGTTGCAGTTGGTTCTCCAACTACCACCAGAACTGACTGCGGTGTACACTTGTCAACATAGGCTGCAACCACCAAAAATAAGTACAAAACACTCGTCAAAACCAGCAACTTTTTATCGTCGACTATCATTTGGAAAAGCTTATATTTTTGTAAAATAAAACGAACCATACACATTCAAATGCTGCAATGAAATCAATTAACATCACAATTTAAAAAAAAAAATTTACGCCCCTTTCAAAAGCTTTTCCCCAATTATTTAAGCATCCAGTGAGTACCGCAATGCGCCCTGGGAAAATTCACCCAGTTTTCAGTGCTTTTTTGTGGGTGGTGGTGGTTTCGTGATGTTTTCCCAACTTCCAGTCGTTGCAAGGGAGGGGGTGTCGCCCTCGAAAACATATTGCCAATGACGGCTTGGCTGGGTTTGGTGGTGCAATTCTCGGACACAAACTGAAAGGTGAAGGTTATAGAATGTGCGCTGCTGCTGCTGCAACATTTTTCGCTACTTCTGGGAGGTTGCGGTTTTGAACTTGTGCCCTCTAGGATTTTTTTCGGGGGGGCAAGTGTGACTGCTGCAGCAGCAAAATGTGCAAACATGCTGAGGTGAGGTGTTCTGGTTGATGTGCGGGTTATTTCAGGAGTGTGCTTTTTTTGCCTCGAGGGTGAGGCTTGAATGTTTCCAACTTTGGCTTTTTGTGGCGGACATGATGGGGTTTCGCTAGAAAATGTTAGGAAAAGCGTCATTCATTGGCATGCGGTTGATGGGGCAATGAATTTGATTTAGATTGTGATTAAAAGATAGTCAATTCAAAATAAAACATTGTAAGTATATTCTCCATGCGCACGGAATCCTTATAGCAGATAACACAAGTCGAAATTTTTGAAGTTGATGTCAGTAAACGATTCAGTTTCTTCAAGGTATGGTAGATTTGGACTGCCTAAATAGGCACCAATTGACAGAACTGCATTTTAAGTAAACTTCCTGAACATAAAGTAAATTGTAAATTTCGAGTTTAAATGCTATGGAATCATCTTAGGGTTTGTTCATTTGTAGAGAACCATGATTAAATTTATAAACAGCTATAAACAGATTAAAGCATGAAATTGATGAAGATAAAAATCTAAATATTAAATTACCAGCTCAATTTTAAATTTTCTTTAGCAATAAATACAGGGTGACCACTTAAATGCCATTTTCAAATTCCCGACTTTTCCAGAACCTCAAAAAATAGATATTTCTTATCTGAAGAATGACTTCATTTCAAAAACTCTTTATAAAAGTCAATATAAACCATTGGAAAAAAAATCTAAAAAAAAATCAAACAGATTAAGTAAAAAAAACCTAAATTTCAATAATACGTTCTTAAAACCATCAACCTTTCTTCAAAAATAAAAGCATTGTTTTGAGTAAAAACATAAATCATCAGATTTTGAAAAATAACCGAAAGCGTAAAAATACCTATAATTTCAATTCCTATTTTTAAAATAACCAAGCCTAAAGTTTTTTTGAAACTTCGCTTCAACTGGCGATGAAAATGATGATGACAATAATTTAAAGATATTCAAATTTTGAATTTTATTCTTACGTTCATATTTTTTTATCAAATCTTCACATATCTTTTTACTTGATTAAAGTTATTATTCTTTCAAAGAATTTAAAAATATCTATGAATTCGTTTCAAAGATGTTTCATGAAGTATCCTTTAAAATTTTATAAATTTTGATATTTAATTTTATGAATCATTTTCGATTTGTAGAAGTGCCAGTATTTAAATGTTCAAAAATTTAGTATCTTCAAGCTTTTGAGAATACATTCACTAAAAAAATTCTTATCAAGTGAAGAGTTTTTAAACTTTTTACAAGTTTTGAATTTTGAGAGCACAAAACGAAAAATGATGTAAAACTTCAGGAAAACAATATTTTCGTAAATTCATTAATATACTGACCATATCTGAAAGTCAAGTTGATTAAATTTTTTACCAACCTTATTTACAATTTTAAGATTTTGAAATATTTTTAAAGGGTAAGGGCGTTGAAAATATGTTTCAAAGCTTATGTTATTTGAAGTTAAATGTTATTTTTGTTATATGTTATTTGAAATTATATGTTATGTTTTCATTTGTTCGTTAAACGATAAATAAATAACATTCTTTTTGTTCAAATACATGCCGCAATTATCATCTGAAATTTATTAGGATTTTTAACATCTTATGTCTTTAAAAGCCTTTTCATTCTCATATCGATTGAAATAAGGAAAAGAACCCTAAATTTAAAGTTCTACGCTAAAGACGAAATTAGTGAAATTAATTCCAAAGGTGTACAAATTATTTTAAAAAATTTCAAGGGTTTTAAAATATTTTTCAAACAGTTATGCTTGGAATTCCCGACTTTTCCCGACTTTTTAACAAAAAATCACATATTCTCGACCTTTTCCCGATTTGTCGTGGATTTTGGCGAATTCCCGACTTTTTCCCGATTTCCCGACTTGAGTGGCCACCCTGTTAATTTTAGTATCACAACGTGTTTTAAACTTTATTACACATTTTTAAGTGGGTCAATAGATGGTTTCCATGCCAAATCAACCTTAAGAGCAATTCCAGCACAAATCAGGAATTTTTCTGGTACTTTTGTACCCGACCCTCTCCGATTTCAATGTAACTTTTTAGACATGCCATTTTTGTGTATATGGAGCCAGTTGCACACGAAAATGACATTTGAGAAGGGCGTAAGGTATTTATATTTTTTTGTATCTTGTAATTAAACAATTCCTGTAACGCAAGGACGTTGCATCGTATCAAAAAGTGGTCAAAGACAAACTTGTAGGAAATTTGACGGGCTTTCTGAGAAAATACACTGAAAGAAAAATACTCGCATCTTCCAAGAGAATTTTAAATTTTTATTATTAACAGGTAAATTAAAAGGTGAAGTCACGACTTTTTTTCGTTCAAAATTTTTGAGGCAAAACCCAAAGATGTTACAATCAGACTCACGAAAAATGCAGAATGGAGCAACTATCCTAAAAAAAATACAAAAATCATTTACTAAAACTGTTATTTTGAAAAGTGGTCTAAACGTCAAAATTTTCAAAAACCGATAGTGGGCATCGATTTCCCAGACAATTTTATATAAAAGTCTCCATATTGACCATTTTCCTCTGTCTCAATTATTATTTTCGAATGCAACTGGCTCCATATTCACAAAAACGGCTTATGTAGGCCTAGGATAACATATCCAAAAAGTTGCATTGAAATCGCAGTGGGTCGGGTATAAAAGTACCAGAAACATTTCTGATTTGAGCTGGAATTGCTAAAAAAACGATTTAAAAATTTATGATTATCCAACCATAAAAAAACTGTCTAAGTTTATTCGAGTTCTGGAACTGGAAAACTACGAAATTAAAAAATACATATTTAATAAAAAGGGCCTTCTTTTTATTTAGAAAAATCCCCATATTCAATCAGTGCTCTAGCCAAATCAAACGTCTAAAATAAGTTCTTATGCAAAATTTGCTGAACTTTACGAAAAAAAGCTTTCAAATTCACACGATTAAGTTTAATGAGTAAAAATCAGAACTTTTTCATAAAACTTTAACGTAAAATTTTGAAAACTTGTGAAGAATATATACAAACCCCTAATCTTTATGTATCATTATTTTTTCAACATTTTAGAACATATTACATAACGCAAACCCCCTTCCCCTCTCCCCTCGTAACAAAATTTCGATACAACTTTCAAAAATATTGTATGGAGCATAACACAGCTTTCGACCCCTTATCCGCTTCCCTAACTGCGTTACCGTTAACCGGGGTGACATTGATAGGATTTCATTATATTTTGGAAATTTTTTCAATTGTTAAGGTTTTTCCAGCCAGATTTGGTGAAATGCACAATTTCGATAAATTAAGTTTGGTAGACCCAAAATATGTACTAGGCCCAAAATAAGGACTATACGTCCTTTAGGAACCATCCACAAACCACGTGAACACTTTTTTGGAAATCTTAACCCCCCCCCCCATCGTGAACAATTTCCATACAAATAAACTCTTTTTTGTATGGAGCGTGGACAATTGACAAACCCCCCCCCCCCCTCCTCCTAAGGTGTCCACGTGGTTTATGGATGGTCCCTTACTGATTTGTTGTTTTCAAATTAAAAAATAGTTTAATTGCTGCCTGAAATGGTGATGGTTTGGCGTACTCAGAATTCCGTAAAAAAAAACTTATTTTTCATCACAAAAAAATAGAATAAAAAATGGTTAAAAAATGGCTTTTTATCATAACTTGACTGTATTTTTTTTTAGGACATGTCATTTAATGAATTTTGTTTTTTAATCTGCAATAAGCCAGAAAGGTCACTTTTTCACTTAGAACACCATTTTTTTTAGCTTTGCAGGGTTATTTTTGTAGAGTGTGACAATGTTCTACAAAAATGTACAATTGCACAAAAAAAATCATAAATAAACATAAGGTGTTTGCTTGTAACCAACACGAGTAATCGCGAATTAACGAAAAAAATAATTTGGAAAGGTTGGTCGTCGTTGATCATGGCCGTTTAAGGTCAACCGCTACAGACACTAACGGCGAAAAAAAAACACAAAATGTAGTTTTTTGCAATTCCGTCATGAAACTGCTTATTTTTCTCGAACGACGAAAAAGTCTCCTTTTCTGTACCAAAAATAACAGAATCGAATAGTAACTCTATTCAAGACAAATGTTGAAAAGTTCAACTTTTCAGCACTGAAAAGGATGCTGAAAAGTTGAACTTTTCAGCACTTGTTTCGAAAAGCAATACTTTTCAACATTTGTTTTGATTTAATGAACATTTGACTTATAATTCCTTTCAAATGGTGTTTTTTGAAATTGCAAAAAATGTTGTATGGAACTCGTTGCAAAACTCGATTTCTTCAGCACTCGTCTTATTTATCCAACCTGGTGAACCTCATTGGATAAATATACGTTTCGTGCTGAAAAAAAAGATTTTTTTTTGCAACTTGTTGCATAATAGTAGTTTATGCAACAAGTTGCAAAAAGAGGATTTTTTCAGCACGAGTCGTACATTTATCCAACGAGGTTCACCGAGTTGGATAAATACGAAGAGTGCTGAAAAAATTAAGTTTTGCAACGAGTTCCATACAACATTTTTTGCATTTCCGAAAAACACCCATTGAGTGAAATTTTAAGTCAAATTTTCATGTATTTTGTCAATAAATCGTTTAAATAAAAAAAATGTTGAAAAGTGTTACTTTTTGAAACAAGTGCTGAAAAGTTCAACTTTTCAGCACCCTTTTTAGTGCTGAAAAGTAGAACTTTTCAGCATTTATTTTGAAAAGTGTTGCTATTCGATTCTGTTATTTTTGGTACAGAAAAGTAGACTATTTCGTCGTTCAAGAATGACAGGAAAAGTAAGTAGTTTCACGACGGAATTGCAAAAACTACTATTTTAAAACTTTTTCTCCTTAAAAATAACTACAGTCATTCCACAATATCGGAACACCCACAAATTGGGAAGACTTTTGTGATAATTTGTCAATAGCATGCCAAATGCATCTTTTCTGAAGACCCATTATTTTCAGGACCTAAATTTGGCCATTCTCTTGCTATTTGCACTAGTAAAAGTAGTACTTTTGAAACAAAAAACTGCATCTCAAGACTATTTCATTCAGAGCAGCAAAACACTGCCTCCAAATTGCCTGTTCCATAATTGTGGGATGTTATTGTGCCTCCCACAATTGTGGAACACCTGAATTTAACTGATATTTTCACAAAAAAGTTATCAGTCTATTCATAAAATATAACTAAGCTTGAATTTCGTTGGTTTCAGTGCGTGAAGTCATTATTTTGTAAAAATTGTGTACTCATGGAGATAACCAAAGTTTGTTTACATCCATAAGAAAAAAGTGTTCCGAATTTGTGGATTTCAAGTGTCAAAGTTTTTCTTCAAAAACATGATATAAAAGTTAAAATTTGCAGTTATTCGATACAGCATTCGAAAGATCGCAAGAAAAGCTTTCAAATGAAGGTAATCTTTAAGTTCAGTTATCGATTTGCTATGATTTTTTGAATATATGTGGGATGACTGTATCAGACATATTTCTCATTTTTTTTTTTTTGCAAAAATGGTGGTTTAAATTAAATCAACAGTTTATTTGAAAAATAAAACTGTTCAGCACTCAATATTATTCTAAAAATAATGCTCACTTTTTTTTGTTTCAATATTTTTAAAGATATTTGTTTTAAATGATTGAAAATCGTTTTTTGCATATTCTCGATCAAAATCGTACTACTAAATTTGATTCACATAAAGAACCCAAACTCACAACTCAATCCCAAACTACAAGCTCTTCTGCAATCCATCACACTTGACTCAAACTTCCACCTCTCCTTCCACATCATTTAGTCATGCGGCAGTGATTTCTCCTTCGTCGAAAATCGGAGCATGTGTGTCCTTCGGGGAAAAAGCAAAACCCCGTTCAATCCCTTTCGCAAAGAGGTGCCGAAAACTTTGTCCAACTCTCGGAATCGATGCCACCGTGTGCATCGAAAAGCAGCTGTTACACGAAAAACACAACTAACCTTTTTTCGCTGTCGATGCTCGTCGACGTTTTCAGGATGCTGCTGTGTCTAAATCCCGCCAATATTTTCGCCCTTTTCGATGAAATGGCACACTACGCCCACACACTTGGGAACACATATACACTTTCGATGCTGGAAAAACTTTTCCTTTTTTATATATATTTCTCGGCCTGAACCCGGCAATCAATATTTTCCGGGAGGCTTTTCTTTTTTTGGGTCGACGAATCTTCGCAAACTGCTACATGTCACGATTTTCCTGTTCACTTGTCACGAATCTCTCTCTTGCTCTGCTGCTCGTTTTCCCCCAATATTTGTTTTTCCTGTTGCGCTGACGAAGCCACTCGAGACTATCTGGTATCCGCTTCCAATCGCAAAGATAAATATCACCAACTGGAATCCATTACACAGTGCCAAACATGCCAAAAAGTATTACTTTCGACTATTTTTTACCCCCGGATTTAGATCAACAAAACTTCAGCTGTGCACCACAATCCACAAACGCCCGAATGTATGCTACCAGCACCAACACACGCAAAAAATAAAGCTTTTCCGCAGCGTGGGTGACGAGAGGCCAACTGTTAGATCTTTAATCCTGCCTCTCTTTTCCGGGAAAATTTTAATCACAAAACGCAAATTTCAACCCCCTCCACCTCAACTCATCGCAGTTCAAAGCCCGTCACAATCCTCAAAGGGGGGGCGTGAGGCGGCCAGAATCCTTTTTCACCTTTACGCCTAAATGGCTGCAAACGCAAACGCTTATCCTGTCACACAACCTGTCCGTTCCGCTTGTCCTTCTTCAACCCTCAGGACCACCCACAAATTCGACGACGACCACTTCCGGCGACCCGAACCGAACGAAAATCTACCACGGACTGACCCAACTCGGTGCGGATGCAGCAGTTTTTCTTCTCCAAGCTTTCGAGAAGGCGAGAGCTTTTTGAGAAAAGTCGTCCTGCGAGAGAGAGAGCATTTTCTCTCTCAGGACACTCAAGATAGTGTTCGTGAAGACGGTGAAGCTTGTCAGCTGATTTGGTCAAGGTTGAATGTGCTGATCAGCTGTTGCTGCTGGAATTGCTGGTTGACACCTCAAGTACGGACTTCAACGTTTGGGTACCCTCAGAATGAAAAGCGTTTGTTGAAAGTGACTTTCAGGTAAGTTTTTAGTGATTTAATTAGTGAATGCTCCTGTTTTAGAGAAACTCAATGGTAAGTTATAAAATCTGTCAACTGTAAAAAAAAAGTTGGTTATGCATCAAATTCTGTCACTTAATTTGATGCATGCAACTTTTTATTAACTTGGATAACGTCATGATTCGAAATCCGGACACTTAATAGCATATCATTTTTGTTATAGCTGACAAAAAATCATGTAATAAGTTGGAAATGTAGAAACATCATCAGGATGTAGTATAAACAGTCAGTTTCAAGGAAATACATGCAAGACATATTTTGTCTAACAATTTTTCATCAGATTTTTAAAATTAAAATGACTTGTTGTGCTTCGAATCCCGGACACTGATAAAAGCTGATTCGAAATCCGGACACTTTTGCTTCGAATTCCGGACACTCGATTTTACTTATGAATAGCACACATTTGGACTGAAATGTTAGTGAATGACATTCTTTAGGTCTCAAATAAGCTGTTAATATCAAAACAATCGATAGTTTATATAAAAATTTGAAAGAATTTAAGGAAATCGAAACCATAAATTTCTGCTTGGCCTTCCCGGTGCTTCGAACGCCTATGAAATATTTCAAATGAAATGTTTCGCATTTTTGGTAAGCTTATAATTTTATTGTATTTAATTGTTTTGGCATTAATTACAGCGTTCAAACAAACTTTAAATGAAAGTTGATGTTGCAATTCATCAAATAACACATTTTTGACAATAATAAAGCGAACTTATATCCAATTTTTTTTCGTTTTATATCCAAATAATTGATAATAAAAGATGAATTGTCCGGGTTTCGAAGTTTCCGGAAATTCGAATCATGACGTTACTGAAAACCAAACATTTTGAGGACCTTCTGTGCTTTAACCAATACAGCTAAAAACATTTAACCATCCTCTTACTAATCCTTAAAATTTACAGTCGATCTCACGAGAGCGAGCTTTCATTTCCCCCATTTCCCAACAGATTTCCTCGTCCAACTCTCTCAAATCTCTTCTCTAAGGACTCCACGTGCTGTGCCGAACTTGGGTGCGGGAAAAACAGCCGCATATCGCGCTCTCTATTTTCATTTGTGGGCTCTTTGAAAAGGATGCATATCACCCACTATAATCACAAACACTACCTTAACCTCAGATCTATTCCCCATCTCTGACAGTGTTGGTGTTGGTGAACTTAATGCACCGTCGATTCGGAAACAACGACACGGGAGAAGTGACCTTGACATCGTTTGATGTAAGGGGATATCGTCACTACTAGGTTAAATGATGAAAGAGATGGTAAGTTTGAATTTATTTTAGTGGGTTTATTTAATAATAAGGCTTATTTTTTTAAATTAAATTTTAAATCTCTTTTCAAATACAAGTGAATTTTAAGTAACAGTAACACCTGATTTCAAAATTTCCAAAATATATTTTTTAATTTCACTATTAATTGCTGAGATACAGTCCAGACTCGATACTCCGAAGTTTCGATTATCCGAAGTTAGATTATCCGAAGGTTTGTATGGGACTTCGGATAATCGAATCACGAACAAAAAAATTTTGTTTTCGATTTTTTTAATTTTCTTGGTTTTTACATAATATTTGAGTTCTACTACCCCATTTTAGTCAAATTTGAGTAGTTGATTGCCTGTTAAAAATAAAATGCGTTTTTTCAATATTGCATCACCGCCATTTTGGCCACCACCTTGGATTTAAAAATTCTAAATCATTTTAAGGGTCATACCTAAGCTCGACAAACAATTTTTTTTGGACGAAATTTTAGGAAATTTTCTGAACTTTTCAAAAAAAATCAGAAATGGTCACTCCAAGAAAGATTGATAACACTGCAAATTTTGAGTTAAGATCAACGTTAAGTGGTCATATCTCGAAAACGGAAATTTCTGTAAAGTACTTTTTGATTGTAAATTCAATTTAACATTAAAAACTGCATTAAAAAAATGTTGAGTAGGATTTCTATTCCCTTTTTTTAAACAAATCCATTCATTCATTCATTCATTAATATTTTGCAGATTTCTAACAGTAAAATAAAGTACTTGTTTTCATTTCAAAATGTTAAAAATTTAACTTAAAATAAAAAATCTCATACCCTCCTCCGCACTCGCGTTTTGAATTAAACTTGCAGTAGAGGAACAGCATCTAATTCCAGCGTTGCTCTTATGTTGGCGTATCAGCACTTTGACGTTCAATTACAGCTCATAAGACGCGTTTTCAACTGAAATCGGGTGATAAATAGTTCAATACTGCCCACCATTGAAAAAAACGGCACTCTTGGTAAAATCGAGATTTTCGCTCCAGGTGGTAGAAGATGTTCCAACGCATCTTTAGAAACTTGAATTTCACTCAAATATTGAGGACTATTGAGAAAAAAATAATATTTTTATTTTGGGAAATTGAGTTTTTGCGAAAAAAATATGTAAAAAAATCGGCAATTTTTTTCCGTGTTCCATTTATTCCTTAATAGTTCTAAAAAATACTTACAACTTTGCCGAAGACACCAAATTCATCAGAAAATTCACTCGAATGTTACAAATGTTTGAATATTCACGTACCATTTTTGTATGGACAGCTGCCAAAATTGTATGGAGACTTGTATGGGTGAACCAATGACACAAAATAGCTTCTTTGGTCATAGAGAAAGCATCCACAAAGTTTGAGCCAAATAAAAAAATACAAAAATAAAAACGGTCGAAGTCGGCTTAGAAAATTGCTATACTAATGTTATTTTGAGGTTTAAATTGTATGAAAAAATCGTTTTTCTCAGTTCTCTAGTTACATTCTCACTAGCGATATTTGGAAAATTATATTCTGCTCTTTTCAGTTTAATTTTTTTTTAGTTTAGATTTAAGAGTCATCTTTTGAAAGGGCTATTGATGCTTTTATTAACACATTCAAATGCTCTTCTCACCCCAGTTGGACTGGATTCGATCCCAGGCGGTGACAGTTTTCGAGACGAGATTTGCCTGATTACGTCTTCCGTCGGACGGGGAAGTAAATGTTGTATCCAGGGCTGAGCTGTAGGTTAGTCGAGGTTAGTCGTCGACTAACAAGTTCTTTAAAAAAAATGTCGCCCTCCTTAAACCATTTGGCGCCCTCAGCAGGGCCCAAGAGAAACTTTGCATTTTGCAAATTTGCCAAGTTGCCGATTTGTGCTGCGCCTTCTTGAAAAAGATAGAGCGCCCCCTCAGGTATCCCCAGGGCGCCCAAAATGCCATTTTTGGAAATTAAAAAAAAGAGCCTAAGGGAGTGTATCACAGAAACCAGCAGTCCAATAAAAAATGTCTAAAATTGGAAATTGCAGGAAATTTTCTCAGTTTCAGAAAGTATGTTGTAATTGCAAACAATTTTTTATTCCAAAAAATACCGAAAAATGTTTGTAACTTAAAAACGGGACATTTTATCAATAAAATAATAATTGCAGAGCCATTTGCCGTTTAATAAATACTTTAATACTAAATTTTTGTGATATTTTTTTCCGAAACTTGTTTTTTAAAGAAAAAGTTCACAAATTTTATCGTACCGTCATCAGGGGTGACATCGGGTCTGAGGGGGGGGGGGGGGGAGGAGGTCATACAAATATACCAAATTTGTATGACCCAATCGCACCCCCCAGACCCAATGTCACCCCTGGTGACGGTACATTTTTTTTTTAAAAGCCCAGAAAATATGAAATCCATTTTGTATGACCAGCATGCAAAATTAATTGGGGCCTTGTATGAAAAAAAAGCATAAGATGCAAAATTGCTTTTTTGACAAAGGGAATGCATTGAAATTTTAGCATCCAAATACAAAAAAAATAATAAAAAAAATGTGAATTTTTAGAGAGTTACTTTGTTATTAAGGCTTAGTAATTTTTCACGCTCAAAAATTGCAAATTTCACGAGGCCCTAATTCCAAAACACCAAATTTCACGGAAATTTCGCGGAAAGTGAAAATTGTTAAAATAACCGTGAAAATCTTATGTAAAAATAACAGAAAACGCTTTTTGGTTTTTATATACTATTTTTCAATAAGCTAATAAAAATTCTTCACAAAATTTGAACATGACACAATTTTATTTTTCCAATTTCCAAAAAAAAAGTTTCCACGTGGTGTATGAATTTATATATTTTTGAAATAGAAATGGAATGGACCTGCAAGTTTTAAAAGTTCATCTTGGAAAAAAATGAACCGCTCTAGCGCGCATACTTTCAAAACATCGATTCCAAATTTCAAGCGTACCATGCTTTTTATACCGACACTAGTCGCCACCAGGTGCAGTGGAAAACCGTTTCTCTTCGAGAGAAAAAAAAATGAGAGTCATTGAGCCGAAGAGAGCCCAAGAGAAAAAACTGAGAGAGAGATTCTCTTCAACAGGTTAGTTGAGCTAGTGTCCGACAGATGGTGATGATAGAATAAGTTCGTCTCGGTATGAAGCTGTAAATCTGAACAAATCAAGAAGTTTTGACTGAATAATAAACAAATTAAAAGGAATTTCTCATTGAATAAAATAAAACAGTGATGTATTTACCAGCATAAACATTCACAATATATTTTGTTATTTATTAAAGAAGGAGGGGTTTGATTAAAACTGCTCATGCATGAACGAAATAAAATTCTTCCGCCGGGGTTTTTTCACCACAATACTCTTATGAAATCTATTGCTTGCAAATATGGCTGCTTTTACGCTCACTTTTCTAGCAGGAATACAAAGTAGATTGATATTACTCACAATTGTAACAACTATCGCTTAGTAAGCTACTAAAATTACTTTTGGGTTAGTAAAACGACTTTTGCTAAGGAAACGGTTACAACATAAAAATTGTTTTTTTTTTTAAATATAAATAGTGCTACTTTTTGAACAATAAATATGATAGATCTGAAAACTTTGAAAAACTCTCTCTGTACAATAAATTGCCACTAAATTTCGCTTAGTTTTAGCATTAAAACATGTAAAACGCCACAATTTCTTCCTCCTACAATTCGCTTTGATTTGGTTTAAAAGTAAAAAAAAAAACTCCAAGGCACTGTTTTCAGTCTATCTTGGCTGTTTCACTGAAATCTCTTGACCTGCTGCAAAACCCACCCTTTTGAGGGTGGTTCACTCTGCTTCGGTCCTTCAATCTTCACGGCCACTCTTCGTCCCTCCAAGTGGGCCGGCTTGACCGGAATAGGCGGTGGTCCCGCACCGTTTGAGCTACTGGAAGCTGACGATGACGACCGCGCTACGGATGTAGGAGGTTGAAGAAGATGCTTCTGCTGCTGTTGCTGCTGTGTGACCTCCTCGATCGACGCGTACACGACTTGGTCGTCGGCGTCCGGCCGGTTGTCGTCCCCGCTGTACACGGCCGAGTCGCGGAAGTCCTCGCACTCGAGACACTCCTCGACGGACTTTTCGTAGAATCCGTTCGGATCGTCTTCCAGATCAACGCCGCCCCCCTGGCAGACGGAATCGCTCGACGAGGTCAGGGAGAAGATCGAGTCTCGTTGCTCCGGGTCGGCCGACTTGAGCGAGCCCCGGTTGATGAAGATGTTGGCCGGCTGGGGGAACAGCGTCCGCGGGTCGGCGTAGTCCAGGTTGGCGATTCGCGAGCCCAAATCGAGGCTGCCCTGTTTGTAGATCGTGGGGCTGCTGGTGATGTGGATGGTCGTCGATTCCTCCGGGCAGGAGATCTTGCGCTGGTGCAGGGCGCTGTCGCAGCTGCCGGACGGCGCGGGTGATGAGTGCAGACTGATGAATCTTTGGAGCAGGTTCTTTGGTGACTTGATGCTGAGACTGCCCTGGCGCTCGAGGTGGGCGGGTTTGAGACCTGGAAAGAGGGTTTATCAATAAAATTTAAAAATGTTAATTTGAAAATATGTCTTTTTTATCCATGTATTAAACAACTTTTAAACTTTTAAACTTTTAAACTTTTAAACTTTTAAACTTTTAAACTTTTAAACTTTTAAACTTTTAAACTTTTAAACTTTTAAACTTTTAAACTTTAAATTAAGCAAATTAAATTAATATCAAACTCAGCTAAAAACTAAAAACTAAAAACTAAAAACTAAAAACTAAACTAAAAACTAAAAACTAAAAACTAAAAACTAAAAACTAAAAACTAAAAACTAAAAACTAAAAACTAAAAACTAAAAACTAAAAACTAAAAACTAAAAACTAAAAACTAAAAACTAAAAACTTAAAACTAAAAACTAAAAACTAAAAACTAAAAACTAAAAACTAAAAACTAAGAACTAAGAACTAAGAACTAAAAACTAAGAACTAAAAACTAAAAACTCAACATTGTAGGGGAAAGTGGGGCAAGTGTAACAACTAAGAAAATGCTCGTTATAACCCATAAAAACGTTAAAAAATCTGTCGGAATTTTTATAATCATCTTATTCCAGGTCTTGACTAAGGCTTTGATAGAACAAGTTTTAAACAAATCCTGTTTTTTAATGTAAAAAATTGATTTAAAAAATTTTGATTTTCCGTACGTTCTACTCAACTAGTGGGGCAAGACGAGCAACTCGTTGGGGCAAGAGGAACAATGCATGGAAAAAATGTTAATTTATTTCCCAATAAAATATGTTTTTGCAGCAATTCGTGATATTTCCGATACTAAAAATCCATATGGTACACTTGCCCCACCTGAACAAGATTTTTTAAAAGCTCTCAACAAAAATAACCAAAAATTAAATCATACTTTGTAAGAGGTGCATGTCATTGGTAGGGACACTACTGATCTAGGAAAAATAGCATTTTGATAAAATGAGTCTTAAAACGAACCCTAAGCCTTATTTTGTACTTTCCAAATATTATAAGAAACGTTACTTAATCCACCTTTAGGTGGTTGGTGCCTTCTTCACATTCATAAAGTCAATACATTCAGTAAAAATAGCAACATTCCCTTAACATGCATGTTTTACAAATCAACTTTATTACTAAGTTCTTTTGATAGGGTTCGCAGACCTTCAATTTTTCTGGCTCATCGGCAAAAAAACCATTCCAACGATAGTTCGCATGGAAGATTCGGACAATATTTTTATCACAATATCTGAGATCCGGCCTCCAAAAAGTTTATAAATAACACTTAAGTGCAAATAACTTTTGATAGGGTTGTCAGATCCTTGATGTTTTAAGCTCATTTGAAAGGTCTTTCGATTGTCTAACTAACGATGGGTCGCATGATGGACCCGGACATAATTTTTACTGAAATATCTGAGATCCGGCCTCCAAAAAGTGTATAACTAACACTTAAGTGCCAATAACTTTTGATAGGGTTGTCAGATCCTTGATGTTTTAGGCTCATTTGAAAGGTCTTTCGATTATCTAACTAACGATGGGTTGCATGATGGACCCGGACATCATTATCATTGAAATATCTGAGATCCGGCCTCCAAAAAGTGTATAAATAACACTTAAGTGCTAATAACTTTTGATAGGGTTGTCAGATCTTCAATGTTTTGGGCTCATTGGAAAGGTCTTTTTAATACCTTTCTGAAAATGTATAACATGATAGGGTTACTTGCAAAAACCACCCTTTTTACAATCTTCCGGACATACGCCAAAATCGTTTTTTTAGCATAACTTTTGAAGTACTTAACTAAACTTGCTGATTTTAAATAGAGACCTATGGGACCCCAAGACGGATCGAATGAGACTACTACGGTCAAAATCCGTTCATCCAGTCCGGAGATAATCGAGTGACAATTTTTTTGTCCACCCACCTACACACATCCACACAGACATTTGCTCAGAACATGATTCTGAGTCGATAGGTATACGTGAAGGGTCTACAAGGTCGAAGTGATTTTATAGCCTTTCCTCAGTAAGGTGAGGAAGGCAAAACAAAGGTTTTGAAAAAGAAACTTCATTTAATCTTATGCCCCGTGGCGTTTAAGTCGTTTTGGAGGTTATGTGGTAGTAGAATCAGCTTATTGTATTGTTAGCAACAATTCCTCATACTGGAAATAATCAAAAGTGTAAAAAATACGGCCGTACGAGCGATTGTTCCTCTTGCCCCATATGGTCGTCTTGCCCCACCTTCCCCTACGGGATAAAACAGGAGATTTGCAAGATGGTTATTGTTGATGCATCACTTTATTAAGAGGGAAAGGGAAATTCTCCAATATTGAAGATGGATTGGATCCATGAAAACAAAATCCCAAATTTAAAAAATACATTATTCTTGTCATTTTCCTATATCACTCACCTTCATCCAGGTGGACAATCTCCGACTGGGTGTCCTGCACCGTGCCGGCATCCTCCCCCGGTCGATTCCAGGGCTGGTGGTGATGATGGTAGTTGATGTTCGTATCGCTGTTCCGCAACTGGGCGACCGCCGACTTGGGAACAACAACACAATCGGCCTCGATGTTGACCAGCCCATTCTCGGAGTAGGCCAGCGTCACGTAATCCGACTCGGGCCGATTCTTCTTCGGGCTGTTGCCTGGTTTGCCGTACTGCTGCGACACGGAGCGGGTCAGGGGTGGGGCGTACTTGTACGGTACGTGGACGTTTCGGAGGAGCGACTCGTAGATTGGTTCCGGCGACGGGAGATCGCTCTGGATTTCGCTTAGCCGGCTGAGCAGGTCTTCGGACTTTTTGTTCAGCTCGTCCACTTTGCGGAACTCGGCTTCTTCTTCGTCATCGGCGGGAGGTTCGGTGGCGGGGAGTTCCGGGACTTCGTCTTCTCGATGGTCACCATCTTCGTCCTGGCTCGCGCAGGAAAGCGATCGCGAGTCGAATGACTTTTTCTTTGAGGATTTCTTTCGGAACTCGTTCTTCTCCAAGACTAGTTGAGAAATTATATCCGAGTCCCGTCTCGGAGTTTCTTCTCCTAGTTCCCTACAAACCTCCTCTTTTTCCCCACTAACACCCCCCTCTACGATGCTCAAGTTGTCCGTGGACTCGACGATCTTCAACACCGTCGTCGTGTCGTCCTCCGCTCCACCCTCCAAATCGGTGTAGAACGTCGAATTACCCGTCAACGTCTTCGACCTGCTCTTCCGGATCGTCGCAATGCGCTTCGGAATGGTCGTCGTATTGTACGACTTGACATCCACAAAACTCTCCTTCGTTTTCCTCCGACCCTGCGTCGCAAACCTGCTCCGCTCATGCATCGCTTTGGCAAATATCTCCTCGTCGCTTCTCCCAGAATCTCTCGTCTCCGACCTGCTCCTACTAAGCGCCGTCTGCTTCTGCTCCAGCTCCTTCTTGACCACGTCGCACTTGCAGCTACCGCCATCTCCCTCCTTCTTCTCCAAGTCCTTCGAGTACGACTGAAACGTCGGTTGCTTCAAGTCCTTCTGCGAAATCCCGTCCAGCGAGATACTGCTCGCGATCGTGTTCTTGCGCTGCTTCTTCGACCTCATCCGCATCTCGCTCCGCCGAAACTGCTGCCTTCGCTCCAGATAGTCCGGCGTCGAGGACGACGCGTGATGCCCCGGCCACTTCCAGCTCGCTGCTCCCGTCGATGGGTTCTTGTCGTCTTCGTCGCCCAGCTGCAGCACCAGGTCTTTGGCCCGCTTCGGGATGTCAAAGTGCTCGAGCATCGCTTGTTTGATCTGCTGGGACCAGAGACGCTTTTGGTCGCGGTTCCGAGCCGTCAGCTTGATCTGGCCCTTGGGGTCGTTGTACGGGATCACGTTGAAGCTGGTCGGCTCGCCCGGCAGATGCTCCACCAGCATGAGGTTCTTGCACTGTAAGAAGGGGGAAAAAGAAATCGTTGATTAATCTGATCACTTTGAATATACGGTGCGATTTTGTTACATCAAGAAAGCAAGAATTTTCATTCACGTTCTTGCTCTGGCCTTTTTCGAGGTCTCTGGTCTTTTTGGTCCTCATAATATATCCCAGATATCGTTATTAAACGATAACATTATCACCAACAATTGTATTGTCTGGCGATAACGTAAATGGTATTCTGCGACAATCGAATAAGATATTTTTTTTGAGAAACTTTTTTTCCGCTCAAAAACCAAAACTGTGTCGAAAAGTATTGTGTTCCGATACAAGTACGGAAAAACTTAACTTTTCAGCACTTTTTATGTGTTTTTATTATTTTGCTCGCTTATAAACAATATTTTTTATAACATTTCATGTAAAAACTATTGCTGTTCTCGCAATGTTTAGTAAATTGCAAGGTTGTTAATCGATAAAATTATCGTCCATCATCGTCATCGTTATTTGGACAAGGCGTCATCCATAGAGTATGTCACGCTAGAATATGCCAAAAATGGACGGTAACCCGTTTTTCAAATCTTTCTAAAATCGATCTCGTTCAACCATATCATGTTAAATTTTCAATGCTTTCACTAAGAATATATTTGTTTTAAAAGGTAGTAAGGCCGTTGCAAATATTTTTCAAAGTTTATGAAAATTTATGAAAATCAAAGTCAACTGAAAACAATCTAAAATGCATTTTTCTGCATGGATAATAATATTTAGCATGTTTGGGCTTGTTTAAAAATGTTTTGAATTTTTATAAAATTCCAATGTACAGCACCGCAAAAAAATATTTTATTGTCAATACTTGGTTATTTTGGAAACTAATGATGGAAAGGTGTATAATGCATTTTAAAACACTTTTTTCATTAAAATGTTAAAACCACAGCTCTTAATTTAAATTTTTATACTCTAATCATGAAATTTGGAAAAAATATGGTATTTTATGAACAACTTTGAGTTTTTATACTTTGAAACTTACTTCATTTTAAATTGAAAATTTTACATGATATGGTTGAATTGAGTCATTTAAAAAGATTTTAAAAATGATTTTTTTTAGATTATCACCGATAGAATTATCGAAGTATCGATAAATTATTGTTATTGACCCAACGATAACGATAGAACCATTATTACAACAGCTTCTTGAACTAATTGATAATAACCAAGGTTGTTCACGATAAAGTTATCGAGGTTCGATAACGATAACGATAGTTATCGGCGATAATTTTATCATTGACTACACAGCTAAAAAAGTAGTAATCCAGCTGCGTGTAAAAGGTCTGGGTGTAAAATAAATATTGCATTATTTTATGCAATTTTATGTGATTTTACACCCTGAAATATGTAGCCCATCAGTATGGGAAACCTACTTGACCGAATTGTCAAGCTCATATATGCGTTAATCCTTACATCTTTTCATCGGTCTAATGGCCGAGTGGGCTAAGGCGCCAGTCCTTACTATTAGTGCTAGGTTTGAATCCCGTCGGTTGCAACTTTTTTTTGATTTGACAAAAATTGTAAATGCAGTGTGTAATATTAAGTATTTATTTTGACGAAGGTGATGTGCATGCTTTTGCATGCGATTTTACCATCGGATTTTTTGCTGTGTAACATTGACTTAAAATAACCAAATTATGTTTCAAAACATAAATACCTGGGTGCGGAATAGTGGTTCGCAAAACGGCCTCAATTTTGAACTGTCAAAGTGGAACCAATTTACTATTCGCCAAAAGAAGAGAGTATTGTTATCGATGAAAAAATTGTGGCTTTTAGGACCTGGATTTGAAGTAAGAAATTTTAAGAAAGTTGAAGGCGAGATCGTCATTTTTTGTAATTTTGAATGGAAGTTGTTTATGGAGTCGATGCCGTTGTATCCACCCAGAAGCTGTATTTATTGTTTGATTCCGTTTGAAAACCTGGTTTAGTTAAAATTCTCTCTGCTTGTTGGATCAGTTTCGCTAGAAGTAGCGATGTTTTTTTCGCTGGACCAGGAAGAGCTGCAGGATTCCAAAATCAGTCAGGGAATTTATATGCGACATCGCAGAAGGACACTCTCGCCACAGTTCTTCGTCACCCGTAAAAAAATCTCTTCTAACCGATCGAAACGCGAAAATTTTCTAGTAAAAAATGTCAAAAACTAGACGAAATAAAACACATACTACTGATTATTAAACAGCTAATTTACCAGCAAGAAAAAAGTCATGCTTGTGCTTGAACAGCCTCCTAATTTGTAGATGTAAACAAAGTGAGATCATTCTAAAATCACGTTACGCATTCTCTCTATTCATCACCCAGATAAATACTAAAAACAAATCACAAAATACTGAATTTAAAAAAAAATTCAATTTTTTTAAATTACAATATGGGTATCAAACAATTCGAAGTTTCGCATGCATTTTCACTGATTTAAAGTTTTTTGATTGCATGTATTTTAACTGTTGCAGGGTTTTTTGAATGGAAACTAAAATTTTCACAAAATACACAAAATATATAATTCGCAATATGAGTATCAAACGATTCGAAATTTTAAATGTAATTCAACTGTTTTAAAGATTTTTGAATAAAATACTCAAATATTCACAAAATACCGATTTTTTTCGAAAATACTCAAATTTTTATAATTCGCAATATGGGTATCAAAAGATTTGAAATTTTGCAGATATTTTAACTGTTTTAGAGTTTTGGAATAAAAAAAAAAGATAAAATTTCGCTTCGTTTAATACCCATATTGCGAATTAGAAAAAATGAGTATTTTCGAGAAAATACGGTATCTAGTGAAAATTTGAGTAATTCAGCTAAAATACATGCCAAGTTCCAAATTGTTTGACACCCTTATTGAGAATTACAAAAGTTTGAGTATTTTCGAAAAAAATACGGTGTTTTGTGAGAATTTTAGTATTACATTTAAAAAAACTAAAACAGTTAAAATACATGACGAATTTCAAATCGTTTGACATCCATATTACGAATTATAAAAAATTTAGTATTTTCGAGAAAATTGCGTGTTTTGTGAAAATTTTATTATTTCATTTAAAATACTCTAATACAGTGAAATTGTGTTTCAAATTGTTTTATACCCATATTGCGAATAATAAAAAATTTAGTATTTTCGAGAAAATTGCGTGTTTTGTGAAAATTTTAATATTTCATTTAAAATACTCTAAAACAGTGAAAATGCATGCAAAA
Organism: Culex quinquefasciatus; assembly: GCF_015732765.1. NCBI lineage: Eukaryota > Metazoa > Arthropoda > Insecta > Diptera > Culicidae > Culex > Culex quinquefasciatus. The sequence continues at coordinate 172,758,254 of NC_051863.1, forward strand.
TTTCGAATCGTTTGATTCCCATATTGCGAATTATAAAAAAATGAGTTCTTTAAAAAAATACGATATTTTGTGATTTTTTTAAAGTATTTATACCTTGAAACTTACCATATTATCAAACAAATATTAACTTAGAGGATGCTTTAAAATTCAACATAATTTGGTTAGTTTTAGATAATTTTAGAAATATATATAATATAAGTAATCGTCCGTAATCGTCGATAAAATAATCGCCGATAGAATTATCGGAATAGATTATCGTTATCGTCCCGACCATAACGACAACCATTATCGTTAGACGATAATATTATCGACGAGAATTCTATCGAATCGATCGATAGTATCGATTAAAAACCTTGATAATAACATATAAAACTTAAATTGGTAGGGTACGTTAACCATTAGTGGACCCCTTTCCTATAGTGGACCCTCTGAAGCGTTTTTGATGAAAAATTCATTAAAATCCCAATTTCAAGCGTGTTGTTGTCTACAAATCTTTTATTTGGCATATTCAGCATCATTTAAAACAATGTTGACTGACATTGAATCGTCCTTTTCACCAAAATAAGTGTTTTGAGTTCGACATCTGAAATCAGCCATGGCCACTAGCATTTTCACAACAAAACAGCATTTATATTTTATTATTGAATTAACTATCCAATCATTTTTGACTGATCATTTAACTTCAGCAAGTCGAAATAATGTAAGTTTAAGGAACTTTACTAAAATAAAGCGAAGAACTGCTCATTTTCGAGCAAAATTAGGGGGGTCCAATATAGGACAACGAAAATTCAAACTTTTCCAAAAGTGGACCCCTGTAAATTTAACCTTCAAAAATGAAGAAAACGTTGTATTTAAGCAAAAGTTTGTCTTAAACATACAATAAATGCTTGTTGTAATCAACCTAAACGCATATTTTTTCAATTATGAGTATAAATATAGCTGTTTTCATGTTAAAGGCTAGTATGCAGATCGCAAAGAAAGGGGTCAAGAAACAGCTTTACGCACAGCAGAACAAAGGAGAGGCAATGATTTCTTGGGGCTTTTCTTCACCCTCTCTGGCTTGTTTTCGCTGCCGCTGCTGCCCATTTGAATTTTTTCTTGACCGGTTCCTTCCGAAGTGCGTATACCGCTTAAAAGTACCAACAATTCCGAAGCCGTAAGAATTTAAAATTTATCGAAACTATAGTTAATTGTACTTAACTGAAGCATCATAATTGTAGTTTGAAATGATATTTTATAATAATAAATCAATAACAAAACATTTTTTTTTTTAATAAGCGTACGTGGTTTTATCAGCAACTGTAAAGCAACTGTATTGTTTAGTTTCGGTCCACCATTTATGTAAAAAATATGGAAAAATTTGAATCAAAAAACATTTTTAAATTTATTTTTATTTTCACAGTAGTTTTTGAAAAGTTTTCTCTGATCTTTTACGGAAATAAATGTGTTTAAATGTCTGTTAGATTTTTCCGTTGTTTAAAGCCAAATTTGTTAACAAAACATATTTGTGTATGATGAAAAGTGAGCAAAATCCATCTTTTATTCGTTATATCTATCATTAGACCTACACCATGCATCAAAACATCCAAAATCGTTTAAATTTGGTATAAAAATAACAGTTTGCCTATAGTGGACCCGGGTCCACAATCGGATTATGGACCCGGGTCCACTATAGGAAAAGGGGGTCCATAACAGGCAAAAACTTTTTTCAAATGGCTATTTTTCTGCTCAAAAACGAATAACTGATGAAACAAATAGTCAAAATTGTTCAAAAGACTTCAGATTTCATTGTTTTGTACAGAGGGTTATGAAAAAGTGCTTAAAATATTAAAAATTTGTAAAAAATGTGTTTCGGCTCTACTAGGGGGTCCACTAATGGTTAAAATACCCTAATTCTGTTTGAAGCAATGCGTTTTTTATGAATGAATTTTCAGTGATTTCTCGATGAAGAAATTTCATGTTCACAGCTTGGAAATATTGATTCTAATCAAGTGTGGAGTTTTTTTTTGAAAAGGTTCAATAAAACAAATTTTCAGTTTTTGCTTTTTGGGTGTTTTTTAATACCCCTGACTCAAGGCGGTTTCAAAAATACCCAAAAAGCAAAAACTGTAAATTTGTTTTATTTGACCTTTTTTTTAAAAAAAAAACTCGAGAAATAAACATAAATTACTAAAATTCAAACAAATGGAACAAAATTAAAAGAATGGAAATATTACTTTTAGTGAATTAAAGATTAATAATGCGTCGATTTTTTTCTGTCTTCTTATTTTTAAAAGAAAACTTTTTATCCCACAACTTAGCCGATGGCATTAAATCGATCAGAAAATCTCTCTCAGATTTGTTAAAAAACATGTTTCATCTTATTTGGACAGTCAAATTTAAAAATTTAAAAAAAATTAGATGTTCTAGACTATAAAAGAAAAAAATTGAGACAACGAAAGAAAAAAATTGAAACATAATTTAAGACAATTTAATCAATCTGCTCAAAAATGAGTTTCCTCCCGACCCACACTCACCGGAATATAAGCGCGAAACTGCAGCCGCTTGTCCTCCTTGGGCTTGGTGATGATGAGCATCGTCTGGAACAGCAGCACGACCCGCGGCTTGGCGTGCTCGCTCAGCAGTCCCTCCTGTCGCAACTCCCCGAGCACGGACAAATCCGGCCCCAGCCACCCGTCCACGATCCCGGCCAGCTCCTTGACGCGGCTCTGCTGCTCCAGCTTCTTCTTGACCTGGTCGATGTTGTGCGCCACGTTCTTCATGAGCTCGTGGGCATGCGCCACCTGCTTGTCGTCGCAGTGCTTCCGGAGGTTCTGAAATGGAAAAACGAAACGAAGTTGATGAAACTGGCAACACTTCCTTCTCTCGCGATGTAACACGTAATGATTAAGCCCTGATCGCTACTGATGAGACTGCAGAATTGACTCAATGGATGATTTATTGCCGCGGCTGGTCGTTGTCTTTAGTGTGAAAGTGCAACGCCATAAAGTGAATGCATTCCTCGGTGGTGACCTTCGCGGCACATTAATAGCGCTGGCGCGCTGATTGAAATTGATTTGGTCTGACGTAACCCGACTTACATCGAGCAGCAGATGGTACTTGAGGATCCGCTGGACCGGCTTCAGCAGGTACGATCCCAACGGGAGGTTGTGGTTCAGCATCTTCTGCGTGTGGATGAGCAGCGCGTTCGTGTGGGTCGCCTGCAGCAGGCTGGTCAACAGGGCGATGGCCTCCGGGTAGCGAGTGCTGTAACGAGAAGGAAGAGGTCAAGTGAGTAGATTTAGAAGTCTTGTATATAGAAGCAGTCGTTCCCGACAACCTACCAGTACGTTGTGTAACAGTCAAAGTCCTCGTGCAGGTCGATGAAGCAGCCGGAGATCAGCACCGGGTCACCTTTGGTCTCGTTGAGGCGGCTCAGCAGGCGCGAGTTGAAGTCCCACACCTCCTGGATGTTGCTGAACAGGACCTCGAGTTCGTCCACCCGGAGGCAGGCGCGCTCCTTCCAGTCCTGGAGGTAGCTGGACAAGGAAACAAGAAATTTAGTTATTAGTTATTGTTTTTTTTTTTTTTGCGAAATCCCAACACATAGTAGCATATAATTTTTATTTTAGCTGGCAAAAAATGATCTAATATGTTGGAAATGTAGAAATACAGTCATCCTACATATTCGGAACACCCACAAATTCGGAACACTTTGGTGGTAATTTGTCAATAGGATGCAAAATGCTACTTTTCTGTCGTCCCTGCTATTTCTAGGACCTTTATTTGGACATTCTCTTGCTATTTAACTGGTAAAAATAGTACTTTTTGGACAAAAAACCTCATTTGGAACTATTTTATCCAGAGCAACAAAACACTGCCTCCAAATTGCCTGTTTCATAATTGTGGGATGTTATTGTGCCTCCCACAATTGTGGAACACCTGAATTCAATTGAAAAAAGTTATCACTAAGCTTGAGTTTTATTGGTTTCAGAGTGTGAAGTCATTTTTTTTTGTAAAAAATATGTACTCCTGGAGAGAAAAAAAAAGTTTGTTTACATCGTAAGAAAAAAGTGTTCCAAATTTGTGGATTTCAAGGGACAATGTTTTTCTTTAAAAACTTGATATAAAACGTAAAAATGTACAGCCGGTCCATACATCAATCGAAAGATCGCAAGAAAAGCATTCGCATGAAGGAAACAGCAAGTTATTATGTTCAATTATCGATTTTCTATGATTTGTTGAACATTGGCAGATCTGTAAACTAGGGACCTTGTCTTGTTGTTCGATTGGAACCCCAATTTGACTGTTTGATTGGAACCCTGAGAGTGACATTTCGCCTCTCCATATAGGCTCTCTACTGTGAACTGTTCCGAATATGAGGGATGACTGTATCATCAGGATGTAGTACAAACATTAAATTTTAAGTGAATGCATGCAAAATATGTCTTTTCTAACAATTTTTCATCATAAATTTAAAATTAAAATGAGTTGTTGTGCTTCGAATACGGCTACGTCACGACTGTCATCCACATATAAGGGACCATCCATAAACCACGTGGACACTTTAGGGGGTATGGCGATTGTCCACGATCCATACAAAAGTTTTTTTTGTATGGACAATTGTCCACAAGGGGGGGGGGGGGTAACAGATTCACAAAAAACTGTCCACGTGGTTTATGGATGGTCCCTAAAGCGAATGAAGTCAAAATCGAACCAAGATCGAACCAAGTTTTTGGCGTGTGGCTTTTGAAAATGTCGTATGCGCATCGGACATAAACTACAAAAATAAAAAAATAAAACTTTTTTTAGTTTTGTTTTCTTTTTTACATTTAATCTCAAGGGACAACTAGGGGAACAGCATTTAATTCCGTCAAGCACATAATGTTGGCATACCAGCAGTGTGGTGTTTAGTGACAGCTAGTTTAAAGCATTTTCGACAGAAATTTAGTAAATATTCTAAAAGCGCAATTCATTTTAAACCAACGGTCAGGAAAAATCAAACTAATTTCATTTTATTTCAAGAAAACTGAAGCAATTCAGTTTTTAAGCTAAGTTGTGTGTTGTTTTGTATTGTATTACGTAAATCGTCAAGAAAACTTTTTTCATTGATCTACTAATTGTAAAATGTGGGAAAATGTACGTAATAATTGTAATTATCTCGCAAATATATGCAAAAGATAGTAAAAACTAACAAAAAAATAATTTGGGAGCAGCATTTATAAATTTATTTCAGACGACATTTTCAAAAACCACACGTAAACAATAGTTACAGCGCCTCTGACGGGGACTTCAGGAAACTGCATGCGTGTCAGATACCTGGCTTCGAATCCCGGACAGCGATAAAAGCTGATTCGAAATCCGGACACTCGTTTTTGCTTATTTATCGCAAAAAAATTGGACTGAAATTTTAGTGAATAAGCTGTTTACATCAATACAGTCGATATTTTGTATACAAATTTGATAGAATTTAAGGAAATCAGAACCATAAACTTCTGCTTTGTCTATGCGGAAGCCTACGAAATATTTTAGTGAATTGTTTCACAATTTTGGCAAACTCATGCTTTTATGTTATATTATTGTTTTTGCATCATTGAATACAACGTCCAAACAAGCTGTACCCTAAGATGACAGTTTTCGTGAGTTGCGCGTAACCACCGACAGATGGCAAGTGGACCTCGTCAGAGTCCGCCCATAAAATGCGCTACTCGAAATTTGCATGGGAAACTTTTTTTTCGTGACGGCTTCCGCGGCACGCTCACTCCAACTGTTCTAGCCTAATATTTGAACGTGGCGTATCTCTAAACAAGTTGTTCAAGAAAATGATTGCTAATTTTGTCGTGTTAAACCGAAACAAGGCAAAATTATATAAATCAAAACTACTCGCCATTTTCAAATTTTAGGCCCACTGGGCCCACAATGCCCACATGCTCCCGGGCTGGTCTAAGCAAACTTGGAATAAAAGTAGATGTTAGAGCTCATCAAATAATACAGTTTTGACCATAATTATACAAACATATCTGGAGTTTTTTAAAAGGTCCAATAAACCAAATTTTCAGTTTTTTTTCTTTTTTATTGTCTTTTTTCACAATATTCTCTTTTTCGGCGATGGTCAGAATTTGAGTTTGACGTTTTGTCACATCAGCTGCTTCCGTGCTGTGAAGAATTCTGGAACAACATGTGAAAAAAGCGAACAGGAGTTGGAATGATAATGTTATTATTACGAAAAGTCTAGTACAAGCCTAATTTGGAAGTTTAACGCAACTTGTTGCCTCATTTCCCATTAAATAATGCAAGGTATGCAAAAAAATCACCGTTACAGTCAGAATTCGCAAAAATGGTAAGGTTCCAATATGTTTTTACCCATTTTCATTTGTTGTTCCCGAAAGTTTCTCAGCAACTGCTACTGCTCGTCTGTCAAATCGTCTGTTTGACAATCGCTAATCGCTGAGGGTGAGTGAGAAGGAAGATAGGAAAGTGCGGTCAAGTTTGAACGTCAATTCGTTGGTGATTTTATTCTAGGATTGTTTTGCATGACATGGTAGAAGAAAGCGTTTCAGTTCACAATTGAATAAATCTGATACTTTTCCAAAAATCCGGATATTTCGATGGTCCGTTCTCTGGCCATCGGTCCGTGCAGTGCGATTTTTCATCGGATTATTGTTCCTGGTGCAAAAACGAAGCATCAAACCATGTTGCGGTAATTTTTTTGACCCTTTTTCCCACTGTGCGTTGTCCGGATCTATCATGCAACCCATCGCTGGATGGGTAATCAAAACACCTTTTCGACGAGCACAAAAGATGCAAGTTCTGGCAACCCTATCAAAAGAAATGAATGATGCAGCTTTATTTGTCAAACATGTTAAGAAAACCATTGATTCATAACGAGCTCTAATAGAAATCCAACGAAGCCAACACTCAATCCAATCCCCAAGCTCAGCCAAGCCGGTTTCATGTCATCAAAGTTTAGTTCTACCTTGTCGTTGATATCTCGTCTAGGTCTACGGCCAATATACATAGATCGTAACCGATTTTTCCACTGTTGCTTCCACAGATCCAAGATTCCGGATTCCACCAGCGTAATGTGCATGAAGCGTAAATGCGGAATCAATTGGTTCCTCAGTGAAGTCTGAAATAGCTCTGGACCATCATAGAACTCTTGATCAAGTGCCACGTAATACGGTTGCATACGCTTGTAATCATACGCAATATCCACCATTGCATCAACCCAATCAGTGTTTAAGCGTATCGCAGCATCAGACACTGCTTCGTGTGGCTCCAGCGAGTTTCCTTGTACAACCATGCTTCCGACAACGGTATCGTTGACATGATGCGGACTTTCTTCTAGATCTACGAAGATTTTGAGCCCCGATTGGCGAAGATCATCCATTGTCTTGATGCGCTGAATCGACGGCTTACTCACCATCAGAGAGATGATCTTTGTCTCGAAAGCACTCGACATGAAAAACATCAAGATGATCAGTGGCAGGAGAAGAATTTTCTCCCGCCGACCTGCTTGGTGCAGATCGAGTCGTTCGAAGCCACACACCACGAGCAGGAATGGATTGTTTTCAAATGTGTTGGGGAACAGTAGCTTTAACATTTCCGCCGCCGCAAAAATCATCACAATTGTGATCCAAACTTGCCAGCTAAATGGCATGAACAGTAGCTCAGCGGTGTTGAGAGGTCTGTCCCTCGGAACAACGAATCTTGAAGAAATCATCAGGCTTGTGAATAGGTATTTGAAACCCATCGGAATATCCCTATCGAAGAGCATGTTATGTAAAAGGATGTCGGCTCCATCGGAAGTTTGTTCATGTTTCATTTTGCACAGCAGGTTTGCCTGTTTGGATGCACTGCAATTATATGGAAATTCAACAACCTTCGTATTGAGGTATCGAGCAGTTTCCTCAAGCCATTGCATATGCCAATCGAACCTGTATTGATAAGTCTCAATGTAGGTGATTTCTCGTCCTTTGAGCCATCGACGTTTCCACGTAAATAAATACATTGGATGTTGTTCCTTGGGTCGGCGGAAGCAGTGCACTGCATTGCATTGATAGACGATTCTCGCGGAACTGTCAATAAAAGTTGAGTAGATAAATTGAACATAAACAATCAATGATTTCATTTCCTTCAACACTGGTGACTTGAGCTGGTCCAAGAGCACGAGAACCTTTGTTGAGGGATCGAATGAGTAGGTCACCGACATTATATCTTCAATCACTTCGGTAATTCCTAGATGAGTGTGATTGTTCCCAGCGTAGATGAGTAGCAACGACGGATTCCATGGCAGGTTCTTAATTTGTGCACGGCGGTTAGCATTTGTGATGACATACTTGTTTATGTAGTTCAGACGAGATGATCGTAGTATCACGTCCAAGATGTTGTAGCGTTTGTTCTGTGGCGTAGCATCGTAAAAAACACAGCTAAACACTCCGGGTTTCACGCTTATCAGGAACTCGATTGCTCTCAGGACGTTATCCAAAGGACTTGTTGAGTTCACCTCAACTATTCTCAATAAAAGTAGGATGAAACATGCGGACACCTTCATGATTGTTAAGCAAATGTTTGCGTTGGAAGTCACAGTGTGTGAACTTGAAACACTTTACAAAATTAAAATCTAATTTTTGCATTACATGAATTACGCTTTGACCTTTCCACTGAAACGAAGCGTGAAAAAAATCATTCAATTACACCGACCAACAAAATGTGTGCGCAGGCTCAACTCGAGGGGAAGCATGAATTTTGGGGTCCCCAGAAACACGTGCACTTTGATTTATTCAAAAATTATTCAACTACAAATTGCATGCAATATGTTGCATGGCGTCTTTTGCAGGGGGTAGTATTTTTTCAGAAATAGCAAGAAAACTGTCATATATATATGAAAGTGTGGAACATCCCCGTTCATTTGCGGGGCGAACGAAAATCTTTGGTCGGGAGAAGTACAAGTTAACCTCATTTGAAATTTTTGAACTTTTTTCCTATGGGGCGGAATTTCGTCTACAGTCATCCCTCATATTCGGAACAGTTTACAGATCGACCAATGTTCAGAAAATCATAGAAAATCGATAATTGAACTTAATGATTCGCTTTTACCTTAATTTGAAAGCTTTTCTTGCGATCTTTCGAATGCTGTATCAAACAACTGCAAATTTTAACTTTTATATCAAGTTTTTGAAGAAAAACTTTGACCCTTGAAATCCACAAATTCGGAACACTTTTTTCTTACGGATGTAAACAAACTTTGGTTCTCTCCATGAGTACACAATTTTTACAAAATAATGACTTCACGCACTGAAACCAACGAAACTCAAGCTTAGTTACGTTTTATGAATGGTCTGATAACTTTTTTTTTTGTAAAAATGTCAGTTAAATTCAGGTGTTCCACAATCGTGGGGGCACAATAACATTCCACAATCATGGAACAGGCAATTTGGAGGCAGAGTTTTGCTGCTCTGGAAAAAGTAGTCTTGGAATGGGGCATTTGGCATGTTATTGACAAAATACCACAAAAGTGTTCCAAATTTGTGGGTGTTCCGAATATGTGGGACGACTGTATTTAAATTTAATATTGTTATAAGTCTACATGGACATAATTTATGATAAACGGAATCGACGTAACACCTTATAATGTGGCCCTCTTAAACCTTGCGGTTTCGTCAACGGATCCACAGGCGTGTATCGTTCTTTTTGCGACAAGACTCCGCCTCCCGGGTCTCCTAAGTGTGAAGGTATGGGCACGGGGAGAGGGCACCGAATACCTATATTTACACTTAGAATTTTTTGCGTCCGCCCCGGGATTCGAACCGGCGACCTCTGGATTGTGAGTCCAGTGCGCGGTCCGATTGATCCACACAGGCAGACAATTTATGATTCAGATCGTATCATTTCTTATGGGGAAATGATGCAAGGAACATTTTTTCTGAAGCATGCAAAGTGATTGAAAATAAGGGAAAAAAGTTTTAAAGGTTTTATTGGAAATTTGGAATTTTGGTTTTTAATATTCAGACCATTTTTTTGATGAATTCTTTTTTAAGAAATGTTTCTGCGCCTATTGAGTTTATAAATCACCACAGAAAAGTGTAATTGGTTGGGGTTATGCTCAACTGTAAGTCACTTTTGAGCAACTCTCTACGAAATAAGCCGATTTCGACCATTTTAATTTTTTGTATTTTTTGATTTGACTCAAACTTTGTAGGGACCCTCCCTATGACCAGAAAAAATATTTTTGAATTCTTTTTTCGAAGAGATCGGAAAATTTTACGAATTTTTCATGTATCAACATTGAAAATCGGACCATTAGTTGCTGAGATATCGTCATTAGAAAATGGTGGGTTATTTTGGTGAGATTAAGATTAAGAAAACTTCAATTTTCGTGTTTCTTTTTCTTTAAGCGGCTCTATCTCAGCAACCCGAGGTCCAATCTTCAATGTATCTTAGACAATTTTATAGCAAATTTTCTGATTTTTTTCAAAAAGAATATTTTTAGAAATGGTTACTCATGGTCACTATTTTTAAAAATCGAAAAACTGCAAATATTTCGCAAAAAACAAACTTTCGGTGGCTATATCTTGAAAACGGAGCCCTTTATCAAAAAATGTGTAAAGTACTTTTCGATTGAAATTCAATTTTGCATGCATGAAACCTCGATTTTTCCAAAAATCACATTATTTTCAAAAAATCATAACTCGGCAGCCGATTTTTTGACCATGTTTCTCTATGGCTCAAAAGTTGCGGATTTTTGTCCCCTAAAACATATTAAAAAATCTCGAAAATCAGAAAATACGTATTTTGGGAAATTGAGTTTAAGTGAAAAAAAAGTTGATTAAAAAATCTGCAATTTTTTATCCGCGTACCTATTTTTTTCTCAAAAGTCATCAACAATACCTACAACTTTGCCGAAGACACCAAATTAACAAGAAAATTCACTCAAAAGTGACAGCTGTTTGAATATTTACATACCATTTTTGTATGGACAGCAGCCAAAATTGTATGGAGACTTGTATGGGTGAACCAATGACACAAAATAGCTTATATTTGGTCATAGGGAAGGCCCCCACAAAGTTTGAGCCAAATAAAAAAATACAAATAAAATCCATTTCCGATTCTGGTAGAGAATTGCTCTTTTATGAATTTTGGATTTCAGCCGAATCAACATATTTTTGTGTGTTTTGGTTATAAAATGTACTTTTAACATTAGTTTTCATGCTATTTCTAAAAAAATACTACCCCCTTAAAAAAGACCTCGTGAAAGAACTCTGCACATATACCGTCAGTGGGGGTGACATTGGGTCTGGAAGGTGAGATTAGCTAAAAGTGATTTTTTTACGGATTTTAGGTTTTTACCATATCGTTGTATTTGAGCATCATTTTAGTTTCATTTGACCCAATGTCACCCCATCTAAGGGGTGAGATTGGGTCAATTTTCAAGCTACTGGCATTTAAGGTAGTGTTCATCAAAATCCACCATATTTTGGGAAAATGTTAGTAAATTATCTTAGAACAAATCTATGTTGAAAGATTTTCGATGTTATTTAAAATGTTTTTGTTATTAAGAAATTACGAGAGGTGTATCGTTTTTTGACCCATAGTCACCCCCACTGACGGTACATTGTCTTTCAATTTGTGTATGGGTTAACTTCATATGAACTGAGACAATCTTGTTGTCTGCCTGTGTGGATCAATCGGACCGCGCACTGGACTCACAATCCAGAGGCCGCCGGTTCGAATACCGAGGAGGACGCAAAAAAGAAAGTGTAAATAAAGCTATTCAGTGCCCTCTCTCCGTGCCATACCTTCACACTTAGGAGACCCGGGAGGCGGAGTGTTGTCGCAAAAAGAACGATACACACCTGTGGATCCGTTTACGGCCACATTATAAGGCCGCCCCACTTCTCTTACTTACAACAAACATTTCAACTCACCCCTTGATAATCTGCCCCAAATCCGCCACGTAACTCCGCTCCGAGTCCACAATCTCCATCACGGCCCGCTCGCACATGGTCAGTCCACTCGGAACACCCACCCCACTGCCTCCACCCTGCTCGCACTCGCTCGGATCGGCCAAGCTCTCCACGCTGGCCGTGTACACCGTTGGAATGCCGCGCGTAATGCCGCCCGCCAGGTGCAGATGATCCGACCCGGAACTGCTACTGGACGAGTACGAGCTGATGCTGGACGCCGACAGTGGTCTCGTGCTGAGGATCGGCGTTCCTGGGGTTTGCGTGAGCGAGGTCTTGCTCGAGGAGAGGGACGTTGAGCTGGTCGTGTCCAGACTGCGGGTCGAAGTTGACGTTGAGGATGGCGTGCGGGGAAGTTTGGGGGAGCGGCCGAGGCGTGGTGGTGGGGTTTCTTGAACGACTAGGGTGACGTGCGGGTTGCGCGTCTCTACGATCGTGTTGCGCTGCTGGGCGTCGTCGCAGTTCTCGACGAAGGCATCCTGCGGTTCCGTGGCGTCCATGGACTTTTGCGGGTTGCGAAGGACGGGCTCTTCTTCTGGGGGTTGTTGGGGTTCTGGTTTGGCTGGGTCCGGTGGTTCCAGGTCGTCGAACAGAGCTGAGGTTAGTGACTTGATGCGCTGCTGGATTGAGCTGAACTTGGGCTCGGCATCGTCTTCGACGCTGGTGACCTCGGTGACGTTCCCGTTGGTGTCGGAACTGCCCGTGGAAGCCCGCGTGAACTTGGCGATGTTTTTGGACAGCGGGAGGTTCTTCGGGGTGTGCCGCACGCTCGCGGTTGCGATTGAAGAGTTCAACGAGATCGATCGACTAGTGCTGAACGAGGCGGACTGGAGTCCGTTGCGGTGGAACGGGGCCGGAGGTCGCGTTAGCGGGACGTCTGCCGCGGAATCGGTGTTGGACAGTATCCGCTGCACGTTTGACGACAGATTGCGGAACTTTTCGCCAAACTTGGGCAGCTGCGGAGCGGGTCGCGTAGGTCTTGCCGAGCTATGGCACACACTGCGGAACTTTTGGATGCTGGCTTGGAACGACTGCTCTTCGAGTACTTTCGGCGAACTGACCGCCGTCGGCGGGGACTGTTCTTTGCCACCGGTTGGGGAAGTTGTGGTGTTCACCGAGTTCAGACTGTGGTTGCTGACGTAGAACGTGCTGCTGGAAAGCCGCGTTTCCTGTGGTTCATCACTCACTTTGGTGGCCGCCAACGAGTCGTAATATCCGAGCAGGGACGGTGCTAGATCGGTGCTGCTACCTGTGATTTGAAGAAGAGAAAAGAAAAACAGTCCTACATTAGTCTTGAGGCGTTAAACGCGATGGAAACATCGAGGGCATAAATCTTCCCGAGTTGTGGAGGTCCCGCCCCCGTCGTCGTTGGGACGTTCCGAAAATGGTTCGTTACAATTTCTCTTGTCGAACCGGGCTGACGCACCATAAATTCTTTCGGGACGCAGACTGATTCTGATTAACTTTCACGAAAATGTGTTAATAAACGGAAAAGGGCTGGAAAGGCCAAATGCACGGTGGGCTCAAAATGAAAAAAAAAATCTCATCTTCTTTTAAATTATGTTTCAAAATCCAACAAACTGAAGTTAAACTAAAAATCGAATAATTTTTACAATTTATATCAATTAAGACCCACCCTACTCCGCTCGATGCACCCCAGAAGGGTTCATCTCCTCAGTGGGCTGACTTTGATGGCTTGCAGCCAGACCAGGGCCAGCCCCAATTTCGGTGGGCTGAATACATTTTTATTTTATAATTTATGGCGAGATCGCCCAACCGCACGACCAGACATCGTTGGGCGTCCCCGAGCAGCATATCTGAATTTTTGGAAATTTCGGGCCTCACGAAACGCCCGACGCGTGTTGACACCTCGTTAAAAAGTGTAACGCAATAATTTTTGCTTTCGTTAAGGGGTCCCCCCAATCCATTGCAATTATTCAACGCTGGACGTGCGATCTCGCGCGAAACGGAAGTTCATTTATTTAAAATTGAATGATGCTACGCGACGCGACGAAGTTCGGACATGATCTATGCGCGCCGTCTGGCGCGAACAAGAAAGCCCTGGAACGATCATAAATCAGCACTACCAGCGCGAGGTGACCGAGCTATGCAGCGTAAGTGGCGATGACAGATCGAACAACGACCTACTTACTATGCAGTCGCGCTGGGACATTTCGGAACCGGTACCGCGGAGGGGGTTTATGCCACCTGCAGCAACACTGGGTAAGCCACCTCCGAGATCGGCTGGGCGCAAAAGGTTGGTCAATTCAATTAGTGAGGCTGACTTGGGAGTTTTTTGAGTAGGAGGTAGCATCCATAATCGGATGATGAAGGCGTGGGATTTGGGCTGGGAAAAGGGCTCGTTTATTGGGCTTTACGTTGGTTTTATGGACAAACAGGGGCATTAATATTGATTGGATTGGTTTCTTGTTCGACATTTAACTTCGCTTTGAACAAATACGAAAAGTGCTTCAAAAATGTAATTGGGCGTTTACGTCACTTTTGTGAACTTGGCGCTTACGTCAGTTTGCTGAGTTTTTAAACATATTTTCAAGCAATTTTTTTTCCAAATCGTCTTAACCTTAGAGTACTAGGTAAAAGTTCAGTAATCATAAAACTTAAAGAAGCTTCTCTATCACGGACGTCAACATCGAGGTACCCGAACAACTCCACTAGAAAACTTCGATTAGCGGTAAGTACAAATAGGTTAAGTTGTTCCAGTCTCATCTTCACTACGCGGTAAGTACAAACTCTGTCAATTCTGTCAACTGTCAATTTGTAAGTTGTTCATGCGCTGAATTACACCAAATTCAACGCATGCAACACAGTCACTGCCGATGCATTAAATTCTGTCACCCAATTCAATGCATGCAGTGTTCCCGATAACCTTTAAGCTTCTAAATCTTCTTCTGAACCGCCTTCTTCTTCACCAGACGCCCAAGCGCTCTCATGAGGGTCCATTGCTCTGTCTTTATTGATATTTAATTTTGTAGACACGTCGCATTTATTGTTGTCATCTTTTACACCTCATCCCATCGCTTTCTTGACTTCTTTCTACTTGGTGTAAACATTTATTAATTTTTTTCGACTGTGTTCGTCCGGGGGGCGTCGGCGTATCTCGACTTTCCTTCACGCACGACCGTAGTTCCCCGACAGGAACTAGCCAACCTGGCGAAAATCCAATTAGACGCGTGGTCACGTTTCGGCAGGGTGAAATCCTGACGAGCAGATGGGGAAGATTCACGCCCGTTGATTGACCGCGTGTCGTGACCGCATTCTTGGAGCATGCGCCTTAAGGTCGCACGCATGCTTGAGCGTCGATACAGCGCCAGCTAGTTAGTCCGCCCGTCAGTGTCGAGATTGGCATCGCGGATCACAGTCCGAGGGTTCTGAACAGGCGCGATTTAATCCGCGCCGGCTTAGTTACAATGGAGTGCAAACATGTGTCGGGCAGGCACAAGATGGGATCATGAGGGGGAGGATGTGCTTTATGCGTGGAGATTGGCGATGAATGGTCTTTCGAACGGGGAGATCTTGGACAAATGCGGATTGTTTACGCTGGATTAAACAAGTTCGAACGAGTAGCGTTTGTCATTTTCTACAAATGCGATAGTAAACAGCATGTGTTAATTGTTTATAACTTTCCACATGGCTTTTGAGAAATATTGGCATTTACGTCACCTTTCATAACTCAGGAAAAATAAACTACTGAAATTTTGTCAACATATTTAAAACAAAAAGCTAAAAAGGTAAAAAATGGCGTTTCCGTCACATTGATAAATTAGGCTCTTACGCCACTTGTCAACTTTGTGTCTTTAATAAATATAATAAATTTCAAATTTGTTGTGATTACTAAACGTTTTTACAATCAAGTCATAACCTCAACCGTAATTCTATGATTAATTTTGGTCTTCTCTATTACGGACGTCAACATCAAGGTACCCAATAGACGTTAGGGAACCAATTGAACAAATTTCTCTAGGGTAAGTACAAAAAAGTGTTAAAGATGTGTGACGTTCCAGTGAAACCAGCAAAGTGGGTAAGTACAAGTGCTGTCAATTTTGTGAACCCTGTCAATTAGTAGGTTACATGCGTTGAACTGCAACAAACTCAACGCATGTAACGCGAACACTGTTCATGCATCAAATTCTGTCATAAAATTTGACGCATACAATGTTCTCATAATGAAGCTCACTCACTTCTTCGAACGTCTTTACGACGCAGATCAACCTCATCAAAACCCAGTTCGTAAAGTGTCACAATCGGTGTTGACCATCAACGCACATGGTGGTGGCGCATCGCGATGCTTCTGGTGCCCCTGATATCGGCGCTGGTAGGGTGAAAGTTTTATGACCTTTCTCCGGCGGGAAGGTGGTGGTCCCCGTGGGCAATGGACCAATCATATTAATGCCCATAAAATTGAACATTCTTCGTGTTTCTGTCGATCCATCTGAGCGTTGCCCCGTCTTGTTGTGTACTATCTTATCAATTGATCCCCCCTCCATCCATCCATCACTGCTGCGCTGGGAAGCTGGCGAACCGCGTGACTCCATTTGTAAACAAAAGCAGATGCACATCTCCCCACATATTGATGCGCGATGTCGAGCTTTCCATTTATGAGTTTGTAAATTCACTCCGGCCGACGTCGCTCCGAAGGGTCGTCGCAACGATCTGTGTTCTGTCAATCTTCGGCGGCTCCTTAAACGAGATAATGGCGCTCGAAAAGGAAGTCCTCTGAGATTCCGGAATGGCGCACAACAAAGAAGCTTCTGGGAATGGGCTGCCTGCTGGGATGATGCGTTTCAGAATGCACCGCCGACGACGACGGTAAAGAATGCATTAAAGCGGCCTGCTTTGTTTGTTGCGCGAATCGACGGACGCGGAATGACATCGGTGCAGTGAATTAAGGTGAAACGGGAAGGCACCGCCATATTGACTCCACAAGTCGAGTTTTTGAACGCAGCTTTAAGGAAAATCTGTCAAGTTCAGAAATTGATTGAACATAAATAGTCTAAGAACTGGCGTCCCATTTTACCTTAAGAAAAGCGTCTTGATCGATCGCTGCGAGGGAGTGGGAGTTTGGTTGCCGAGTCCAACAAAAAAAAACTACATTCTCCAGCGAGAACGTTCATCTAACACACAGAATTTATGTGAACAACTTCAAAAAGCGCACATCTGTTGCTCGTTTTCAGCTCAACACCTCACTCTTTAAATATGCTCCAGAAAGAGTGTATTCATTTCTTTATGGTTGCACTGTGATGCAACCCTGCACATCCGCTCCAAATTTCAAGATTCCACGTCATGAAACCGGCACGAGCAGTCGTTCCCGGTTTTCGCGGCATAAACAAATGAGGTTAGATTCCCTCTCTCTCAACGCTAGGGCAAACCGGTAGAATCTTGCCCAACCTAGAACGACCGGCAATCGTCCGACCCTGCCCAAAGAACAGTTAGGATGGAAACCGGCTTTCCGGCGGCCTAATCAATTCTTACGCCACTCGATCAATCTAGTCAGCCTCGACCAAGGCCGCTCCGCCGTTGCTGTGCAAAAAAAAGTAACCTTCAAGGCCACTAAATGGGACCACTTTTTGTCCCGCGCACCTGTGTTACGATCTCCGGGCATATCGAATAACAATGTTTGAAACCTGTTTTGGCACCGGCCAACTGCGATGTCTCCGACAAAAAAAGGGCGTTTCAGCGGAAGGTTTCCTGATCTTTCCGGAGAGCATTGATCGGCAGTGCCGACACGGTGACCTTAACCCAAATTATCTGCTGACTGCGTTTTGACGATGTCTGGACTGAAGTTGAAGTGGACTGATGGCTCTCGGGGAGCTCATGATCAAATAAGTATGAAAAATTTGAGTTTTAACATACAAATTAAAATCCATGAAAAGGAAAACAATTATGCTTTGAAATCTCTCAGTTTTGATTTATTTGACACAATTTCGCTTAAAAATGACAATTTTACTTCAAGCTTCTGAGGAGAAATTTCAACCGCAGGTTAACATAATTATTTAAGAGCTCTGTTAGAAACGCAGCCAACCCAGCACTCAATCCGTTCGCCAAACTCATTCAAGCCGGTTTCATGTCTTCAAATTTGATATCCACCCGTTTGTTGCATCGTATATTATCTGACCACCTTCGCTTCCACAGGTCCATCAAACCAGCTTAGCACAGAATCGAATGAACGTACCGGAAGGTATCGAGGAAAAGGAACCTGTCCTCTGTCCAGTAAAACTCAAAGCCGTGGAAATAACTGTAATCAAGCTTCACGTAAAACAGTTGCATTCGCTCGTAACCGTAAGCAAGGTCCTTGCGCCTAAGCACAGCAACTCCCGGTACTGTTTCGTACACCCAGGAATCACTGCCGTGAACTACCATGTGTCCGATCACCGCATGATTCGCAAACTGTGGACTGCCCTCTAAATCAAAGTGGAACTTTAAGTCGGAACTGACGAGGTCTTCCACAGTTTTGATGCGCTGAATCGAAGGTCGGTTGACCATCAGTGACACGAACTTGGTTTCGAAAGCGTTGGACATGAAGAACATCAGGATGACTAGCGACAAAAGAGTTAGCTTCTCCAGGCGTCCTGCTTGGTGCAGATTAAGTCGCTGGAAGCCGCACAATGCGAGCAGAGTCGGGTTGTTTGTGAAATGTTCCGGAAATAGGCATCTGGCAACTTCGAATGCGACAAGAATTGCGATGAGCAAAGTCCAAATTTGCCATCTGAACGGCATCGATATCAACTCAGCGACGTTCACTGGTCTGTCGCGTGGCACTGCGATTTCCATGAAGATCGGTATGTTTGTGAGGAGAATTCGTAAATGTTTTTGGCTGGGGTCTTGTATCACATCGACCAGTGTCAGTATAATATTGTAAGCATCTTGGTTTTCTTGAGCCTCATCCAAACACTTGAAGAATGGATAACCCGAACCAGGACAGTTATGTTCATACTCGACGGCCTCTATGTACAAGTAGCGAGCAGTTTCGTTCACCCAGCGATGGTTCCAGTAGAAAGGAAATAAATCTTCACTTTTCACATAGGTTATATTGCGTCCCGCCATCCAACGGTAATTCCATGTAAAAAGGTACATCAGGTGTGGTGCTCTTGGCAAAACCCAGTTGTTTACTCCATTGCACTGAACAACTCGACCCGTTTCACAGTCCAAAAGGATGAAATAGACTAATTTAGCATCAAAAATTTGCTTGCCCAAACTCTGTACCAGTGAGCGTTTCTCCAAATTTGCAAATACCAAAACTTTAGTAGCAGGATCCTTCGATTGCAGTGAATAGGACAGGTTATGTTTAGTGTCTTCCCGCTCTAGATGCATTACATCCTCCCCTGCCAGTATGAGCAGCAGCGATGCTCTCCATCTCTGACTACGTATTTGGCCACGTGGTCCAATCGATTAGACTCGAGAACCGCGTAGAGTATGCTGCCATGATGGGATTCCTCGGTTGAAATTTTCCGAGAAAATGCAGCTGTCAAAATAATCGATTGTTCGTAGGACGTATTCAAGTGCTTCAGAACGGTAGAAAAAGAACAGCTGGATTTTGACCAGTGTCAACAAAACGCGTCCGGCCACGGGGATGCTACGGCTGTCATCTGCATACAATGTCACTGTAGACTGAAAAGTCAAAATTATGGGGAGTAACATGACGAAAAGGGCGCAAAATCGAAAGGACGAAAATATTTTGTTTCTTTATTTTTTTTCTTTAGTTAAAATTAAATTAAATGTGTACCGTCATCCGGGGCAAATCGGGACACATGGGGTGAATTGGGAAGTGATTTCAGCAATGTTTTCGCACACTATTTTAATATTTTTTATTGATTTCAGTTAGAATAGACACAAAACAACAAAATTAGTTTCGTTGGATTTGAACAATTGGGATGCTTCACCCTTCATTGCGTAGCATTTTTAAGCCTTGTTTAAGAATTTTGAGACTCAATTGAAATTTGCCTCAGTTGCAAATATTTTAATTTTTTTTTTTTAGGTATTTAAAAGTTCAAAAGTTAACCGGCTCCGTGGCTTAATGGTTACGGCTTCTGCCTTACAAGCAGAAGGTTCAGGGATCAAATCCCGGCCGGTACCTCTGAAATTTGGAATTAGGAATTTGAACTTTCAATATGAACAAAAACGAAAATGAATCAGGTGGGATTCGAACTCACACCTCTGGATTGGTGGTCTGGGACGCTGAGCAGTCGATCATCAGAAGGTTTACACTCTAGTAGTGAATTGATCCGTAGTGTTGAAACATGTTATCTTCTCATATTAAATACGCGCTGATCCCTGATTTGCCTGACGGGGTTGGAAGTCTAGATATAGATCGAGTTTCCTTCAGATGCTTGCTTCTATGTTTAGGCGGGGCCGAACAATGCCCAGCGACCTCGGAATTGGACCGCAAGGAGCTCTGTCATTCTGAAATGGGTCGTTGGAAGCAGCGCGAGGACTATCACCACCTAATACCCGGGACTGAAATAATTTGTATCAGCATTCGGCATATACAAAGTCTGATACAAACTATACTTTCCCATAATATCGCTACCGGTTAGCGGGTATTGGATTGGACCACACACACACACATTTAAAAGTTCAAAAGTTGTGCCCAGATTTGTTCCACTTTCCATTGAGCTAGAGTGCTCATATTTAGCCCAGATGTTAGTTATATAAGTTCAAACAACCCCTGAATCAGGCAGATTGGTGAGCTCCACAACGTCCCTAACAATGGGCTATGCCCTGTTCGTGGACTCGCTCTTAAGGTTTCCCAACAACATGGTTGAGCTCACATATTGGTTTAACCGCCTTAAATTGTAGATTTAAATTAATATTATGATGATCTGTAAGTTCATTGGCCAAATAAGAATTTGCGGAAGACATTTCAGAGGATTTGAAAAATACACCTGCTGGGAAGCTTTGTCTGAGACCTGATGCTAAACATATATTGTTGTTGGCGGCATTTTTGGTTTATTTTAATAAAAAGAATCATTCTGAGCAGCTACAGGATTTTTTCCAAAAAAATAAAATAAATAAGATTTATTATATTTTGATTTGTGACCCTCTGAAATGTTATTCCCGTTATTCAGCAAGCTACGTCAGTATCACGGGCAGGGTTGCCACAAATACAGATTTATCTGTATTTTAAAGATTTTTGAGGTGATGAGGTCATACAGAATCTGTATATAAAGAAATACAGATTTTAAGAAAAACATACAGATATACAGATTTTCCCGATTTTTTATTAAAATTAAATAATTTTAATTCATTAAATATTTTTTTTAATTGCTGGATGAGCCCACACATTAAATTTTAGATTGTATAGCATTTTTATGCATTAAAAAAACAATTAAGAATATTTTGCTTTTTGAAAAATTGTTTAAAAATGTCAATACAGATTCCAAATACAGATTTTCGTCCCCCTGATACAGATATACAGATTTTTGACCCTCAAAAATACAGAATCAAATGTGGCAACCCTGATCACGGGCCTGCGTCCGGCCAACTTCATGGTTGGCAGCAAATATTGTACATTAGCTTGATGAAAATCTCTCTATTTCAGGTAACGTGTCGCAACTTCCACAGCAAACACAATCCCACTGGCAGCCAACCCAGCTACCAGCGAAATCCATGCCAGCTGCATGTCCTCGAAGGTGAGGTCCATCTTGGTGTCGATGCCCATCCGGGGCCGTCGCCCGCCGATGTACTCGGACCGCAATCTAGACCTCCACATCCGTTTCCACAGGTCGATCAGACCCGCTTCGACGAGCCGGATGTGGATGAGCTGTAACGGCTTGAGGTAAATGAACCGATAGGTAGTCCAGTATACTTCCATGCTGTGGAAGTACCGGTAGCCGAGCAGCACGTAGAAGGGTTGCATCCGTTCGTAGTCGTAGGCCAGTTCTTTGCGTAGCTCAACAAAATCACTGTACCAAATCATCGCGATGCCTGGCATCGTGTCGTAAATCCAGGGATCACTACCGTGCGCAACCATCTTTCCGATCACTGAATGGTTAGCAAAGTGCGGATTACTGTCCAGGTCAAAGAGAAACTTGAGATCAGACTTGGCAAGGTCATCCAAGGTGTTGATGCGCTGAATTGATGGTTTCCGTACCATCAGGGATACGATCTTGGTTTCAAACGCGTTTGATATGAAGAACATCAGCACGATCAGCGACAAAAACAGGACTTTCTCCAGCGAGCCTGCTCGATGCAGGTTGTAACGCTCTAAGCCGCATATTGCGAGTAGTGTTGGATTGTTTCTGAAAAGGGCAGGAAAGCGATGTTTCACCACTTCCGACATAACGAGGATCGTTACCAATAGCGTCCAAACTTGCCATTCGAATGGCATTAGCAATAGTTCGGCCACGTTCAACGGTCTATCACGGGGCACTACAATTTCAACAAACAGTGGAATGGTCGTAAAGAGCGATTCCGTATGTCTGCCACTAGAGCCTGTAACACTGGATAGAGTAAAAATTATGTCGCACGGAGGTTGATTGCCTCTATGTTCATCCAGACATTTATAAAAAGCCTTTCCAGATCCCCGACAGCTATGGCGGTATTCGACAGCTTCAGTTTGCAAGTATCGTGCTGTTTCATGAACCCAAACATAATTCCAATCAAAAGGGTATTCGTCTACATTTTTCGCATAGACGATGTTCAGTCCGGTCATCCAACGGTTCAACCAATAGAAAAACCACATTGAATATGGTGGCTTAAAATGTATCCAGTCATGGGCTCCATTGCACTGCGCCGTACGCATCGAACGAGCGTCAAAAATTACGAAATACCGAAATCTTACATAATTAATTTGTCTTCCGATCGTTTGCGCTACTTTCAAATCATGTAGATCAGCAAAAATCACCACTTTTGTCGATGGGTCTATCAATTCCGTCGATGAATAAATATTTTTCCTAGTCTCCTCGAGTCCTAAATACTCGGCATCGTATCCCGGCCAAATGAACAACACGGTCGGACTCCAGGGCACGATCTCCAGTGCCTTACGGTGACATCCCTTAACAACGTAACGCACCACGTTGGTCAGACGGCTTGATTCCAGTACAGCTTGCTGAATGTTGTCATAGGTATGGTGCGCAGAAATATCCCAAAATACGCAACTAAACACGCCAGCGTGAGTACTTTCAAGAAACTCGACTGCCCGCAGGATGTAATCCAGTGCATCGACACTGTAAGCAAATGACAGCTGGATTCGTAGCAGTACACAACAAAAAGCACCAATCTGTTTCATGGTTAAAACACGATTGTTCTGTTACGGATTGGTAACAGCTAAAGCTTTGAGATTTTTTTTTCATAAATTAATGGTTCAGAAAATATTTCATTAGATTTGATGGGTACGACGCCATGATAAAATCTTTTAACAGCTACCGAGCTGTCATCATCTTCTCAGAACACAAAATCAATCCATTCAAACCTCTGTCCGAAGCCAATAACACACTTTGCATAACTGTTATAAAATACGACTCCAAGACCCGAATCCATCAAGTTCAACCTAAATAAGCTAAACAGTCAAAGTAGGAAAAAAAAAACATTTAAAATCTCATCATTCATCGCGGTCCACTTGAAGCAGTCGTGAAGAAAGTGAAGCGAACCCGTAGAAAAAAAAAACAAACGATCGCCATCATCCTCAACCCGAGAGCAAAACGCATTAAATTATCATATTTCTTTCCTCTTTTCCAAAAATAAACACCGAAACTCTTTGCCTAGAACCTGGCCCCTCAAGAGTGCGCTTCTAATCGACACTATCACAAACGAAAAAAAAAACTGTCTTCTGGACCGCGCGCTCACGGCATGAACGTTTTGTCGGAATTATCTAATGAATTATGGATTAACCTATCACCGGGATTGACTGGCGTGGCGAAAGAAAAACAACCCCTCCTCTCTCTCTTCTGGTATAGCTTTTAAGTAAAGTGACATGTGGTCCGCACACACACACACACACACACGCGGAACGTAATCTAACTAATAAATTTTCAATTAAAGTCACTTTTGATTAGCACTTTAGGGAGTTGAGTACCCCTTGGAAGAGGGCGCCGCGGAGCGGTTCCGGGTGGGAGAAATTGGACCTTTCCTGGTGGTGCAAGAGGTACACCCAAACGAAAGGTCTTTGACAATCAATGTTGTCAGTCTAATTTTTCAACAACCTTGTATGTAAGTTGTTGTTGGAGTCGAAGTCGACTCCAAGCGAAACTTACTTACTGTGGAGATTTTCCCTTATCCTCTTGAAAAAGAGGGTTATCATCAATTTCCGTCTTTCAATTCCCTTTTCCTTGGATAATTTTCGAAAAACATGACGATATTCAGTATGACACTGACTTCAAGGGAAGCGAGTTGTTCTAGGAGGCGGAGTCGAGTCTTTTTGGAGAGTTGGAGTCGGAGTTCGAATAATAATCATAAAGCTCAGTTCCAATACTAGAACATTTTTCAGATCGCAGTTCACTAGAACTATAATCATTTTTTACGATCGAAATATGTAAAAGAGCAGAAAACTTTCTTTTGGGTGTTTTCATAACTTGGAATTGAATTGTAACTGGAGATATTGGTCATAAATGCAGACTGCCGCCAGCTTTGTGCAGTCCCCCCCCTTGGAGAGCAGTCCGGCTGGAGTCGATTAAAAAACAGTTAAAATAAAAATTTATCGAGCCTCTACGCAGAATCGATAGCGCCAAGCAGGCGCTGCTTTATGATCGATTAACCGCGAAGAATGTTTGGCAACACGGCCGCCACCGCGGTCAACGACGCGTGCTCACCGCGTGGGTAGAACCTGGTCCACGTGTGACAGACGCGTGGGCTGCTTTGATCGAGGTGAAAGTGGTGCGGAGGTGTGAATTTGGACGGCGGACCCTCAAGCGGCCATCTGTCAACGGTGTCAATCAGCTGGAATAGGTTAAAAATTTAACATTTCTTCTGCAAACAAACAGCATTGATTGCAACAAATGAGGTTATGAATGATTACTCTGCATTACCACACAGCTCATATCAAACAAGTAAACCTGACAGATCTCTCCATCACCTAGGGCAGCCAAAATTCAGTTCAAAGATCACCTGCCAATCCCCGAATTAGCCATCATTTGTCAAATTCGCGCGCGCGCTCATTCAAATGAAATTCCAGTTCAGCGCAATATGTTTACATCGCGTTTGACTAATTGACAGCTCCGGGCGCACGCGCGCGCCCGGCCACTTTGACAGGTCTTATGCAAACAACAATGACCACAGCAAGACCTTTATTTTGCGCGCAAAGTAGCCTACAAACGGGTTCAACCGGGGTTATTGTTTATGTTTGCGACGCGAACTTGTTGTAACCTTCGTCACAAGTGTTTTCGTCAACAACAGCAACAGTGACATTTTTGTGCTCGCATTTTGTCATAGTGAACCCCTCGTTGAAAGGTGGCGACGACCTGTCCGTTACGGCATAGTTCACGTTTTATCTCGCCACACACGTGGATTATCCAACCTGACGCCAGATCACTCAGCTCTCGACTTTTTTTTTTGACGCAAGAACGTGCGCCATTTGCATAAACTTTTGGACCCCTCGCGCACAGGTGTCAAGTGGGCCCCTCCCACCCCCTATCGTGCAAACGTCAACCGTGCGATAAAACAAAGCAAAACAAACGAAAACTTCCGACCCGCTTGAGACGGATTAGAGCGAGCACTTTCGTTTTCGAAGACCGGTACCGGAGGTCGGAACGGATGAAAGGGTCGCCAGCTTTGAGTGAATGACGCCCTTTTTGGACACTTTTCGGACAGATGGCGCTCGAAAAGTCCGGCCTATCAAAGAGGGGTGTGACGTAAGTGGTGCAACTCTTTCCTCAAAATTCGTTCCGGCGGAATTTTACGTATTGTTTTTGTTTTTGAGATGGGTTCGTTTTGCGCCGACATCATCACGGGTGATGGAAGTCTGGCAGCTGACAAATCGTTTAACATACATTTGGCGTACCCCTCGGACTCGTTTAATTTATTTTCTGTTTTTGGGTGAGAACATGATTTTAATACCGGATTTGTTTTTGTCTCACTGGGGGGATCAATCGGACAAACAATCCAAAGGTTGCAGGTTCGAATCTCGCGACCAGGGATGAAAAAATCTTTTTTGCTAGCGAACTTTTTTCACGCCCGAAAGTTAGAGGAGACGAAACACGCAAAAGAAAATCGCTCCCTAACATATCGAAAAAATCAATCAGTAGAAATATTTTCCATACAAATTTGGCAGCTGTCCATACAAAAATGATATATGAAAATTTTAAAATCTATATCATTTGAAGGATTTTTCTGATCGAAGTTGTAGGTATGGATAATGACTACACTGAAAAAAATTGATACACAGTCAACATTTTTTGGAGTATTTTATTTCACTTTTTGTCAATAAAACTTGATTTGTAAAAAAAAACTCTATTTTTATTTTATTTTTTATATGTTTTAGGGGACATCAAATGCCAACTTTTTAGAAGTTTTCAGAATGTACAAAAAATCTTTGACCGAGTTATGAATTTTTGAATCAATACTGATATTTCCGAAAAATCGAAACATCAGTCACAACAATTTTTTTACTTCGTTTTTCGATGTAAAATCGAATTTGCAATCAAAAAGTAATTTGTTGAATCTTTTATAAAGTGCGCCGTTTTCAAGCTCCAGGCATTTTGAAGGTAACTTTTTTGAAAATAGTCGCAGTAATTAATTATTTAAATTAATGCCCATGATTGCCCACTCTTGAAAAAATATTTTTAGAGAGCTAAGAAAATTCTCTTTGTATTGCTTTTTGAACTTTGTTAATGGTCCAATTTTTAATTCTGAAATATGAATCATTCGTGAAATTTTCCGATCTATTCGAAAACAATATTTTCAAAAGGACGTAATATTGAATGTCAGCCGTTCAAAAACATTTTTTTTCAAAAGTGGGTAAACATGTGCACAAATTTAAAAAATGAATAACTGCGACTATTTTCAATTAAGTTACCTAAAAAAAATTCAATTCAAATTCAAAAATGCATAACTCGGTCAAAGATTTTTTGCACATTCTGAAAATTTGATGTCGCCTAAAATATATCAAAAAATAAAAAAAAAATATTTTTTTGGAAATCAAGTTTTAGTGAAAAAAAGTGAAATTAAAAATCACCATTTTTTTCACCGTGTATCATTTTTTTACAGTGTAGTTCTTATCCATACCTACAACTTTGCCCAAGACATCAAATCGTTCAAAAAATTCCTTCAAAATATACAAATTTTTGAATTTTCATAAATCATTTTTTATGGACAGCTGCCAAATTTGTATGGAAAATTCTATGATCAAACTAATGATGCACAATGGCTTCCTTGGGCATACCAAAGGCACCCAAAACGTTTCAGCCGGATTAAAAAAAAAATACAAAAAAATCGAATGACCGAAATCTCAGAGTATTACTCTAGAAAAAAGTCACGTTAATAAAATAAACACCAACATTTCTAGCACCACTTAAATTTCGTATTGTTTACTAACATTGTTCATCTACGAACAATGACAGGTCATATTTAGATGTGTGACATTGGCTGATGCACCAAGTGATTTGTTTACCTTTGTTTGGTACCCTCCCCAAACGTCAAACCATACAAAATTGCTTGATATTTGCTGAGGGTGCCGAAAAGTTTGGTTATGTTCTGCTTGCAAAAGACAATTACACCTGCAAGTGTAGTAAGGTTTTATAATTACAAACTTTTTGACAGTTTGACAGTCAGGTTCACTTGCTTCACCGAATTGGTCTTCAAGAAACGCTTCACGGTAAACTCTCCTAGCAATCCCGCCAGGCTAATTCCCAGTCCAATACCTACAACCATCCAAGCAGATTTCATGTCGTTAAAGTCAAGATTCACCTTATCCGGCATGTCCACCTTTGACCTTTGACCCATGATATCGTACCTCAACTGCTCCCTCCACTGCTGTTTCCACAGGCTGATGAGTCCGGCCTCAACTAGAATGCGGTGAACATAGCGAAACACCTTCAAAAACGGGTCATGTTGCGATGTCGCGAAAAGCTCAGGACGGTCGTAAAAGTTGTAATCCAGGGCCACGTAAAACGGCTGTCTCTGCTCGTAGTCGTACGTCACGTCTTGCAGCACCTCGGCTATATGATCTTCCCAAAGCAGACACGCGTCCGGGATTTTGTCGCCGTACGAAGGATACTTCCCATGGACTGCCAGCTTCCCGACAATTGGATGCTGGGCGTAGTGTGGTTTGGTCTCCAAATTGACGAAAAACTTCAGGTCAGACTGCCAGAGGTCTTCCAACGTGTTGATGCGTTGTATCGATGGCCTCTCTACCATCAACGAAATTATCTTGGTTTCGAACGCATTTGTCATGAAGAACATCAGTATGATCAACGGCAAGAAAATGATCTTTTCGCATCGGCTTGCTCGGTGAAGATCATGGCGCTCGAAACCACACACTATCAGCAGAAAAGGATCGTTTTGCAAGAAACGTGGAAAAATGTGTTTGCAGACTTCCGTTGAAACTAGGATCGACATCAGTAACATCCAAACCTGCCAGGTGAAAGGTAACAGCATAATTTCTGCAATGTTCAGTGGCCTGTCTCGGGGCACTGCTATCCTGGTGAACAAAGGAATTCCCGTGAAGAAATGTCTGAAATCTCTCGGAATAACCTCCCACAAGTAAATGGACATCAGGACGATGTCAGCGGGTTTCCGGTTACCATTCCGTTCGTTCAAACACTTTAAGAGTTTGATGCCTTTGAGATCGCCGCACGAGTGTACGTACTCGCTGGCCTCCGTATTCAAGTATCGAGCGGTAGCCTCCATCCAATGATTGTTCCAGGTGAAAGGATTCTCCTTTCTAACCTCGAGGTATGTGATGTTACGTCCTTTCATCATACGTTGTCCCCAGGAGAACAGATGCATTGGGTCTGGCACGCGCGTTTCAATCGAGTTCCCGATTGCGTTAAAAATCGTTACCCGCATCGTAACAGGGTCCAGGAACACGGGGTGAGTAAATCCAACAAACGAAATCGGCTCCTGAATCCTTTGCGTTAAAAGTTCATTTGTAGCGTTGACAAAGACCAGCACCTTTGTTGTGGGGTTGAATAGCTTAAGAAGGAATACTATACTTTTCTTATTTTCAAAAGGATCAATGTAAGCAGCGTCATTCCCGGGATGTATGAGAAGCATCGAAGGATCCCTCGGTAAATCTTCGAAAGCTTCGCGGAACTGTCCACCGGTTGCGTACTTGATGACGTGGTCCAGTCGGGGTGATTTCA
The DNA here is from genome assembly GCF_015732765.1 of Culex quinquefasciatus. Classification (NCBI taxonomy): domain Eukaryota; kingdom Metazoa; phylum Arthropoda; class Insecta; order Diptera; family Culicidae; genus Culex; species Culex quinquefasciatus. The sequence continues at coordinate 172,787,448 of NC_051863.1, forward strand.
AAATGGCGCCCAAGATGTTATCGTACGGGTATTGCGCAGAAAGATCGTAGAAAACACAGCTGAACATTCCAGACTCAACGCTTTCGAGATACTCTAGTGTCCTCAGGACGTAATCAAGGGCTTCCGGGGAAAAGGACACGACGCAGGAAGTCCTAACCAGGATCCACAAAACATATCCGAGCAGTTTCATGGCTGGGGTAGAAGTGCCATTAGCTTATTGTAACCCTAGAATTTCCCAGGAAAAACCGGATATCTAATCGATTTCATCTTCAATTTCCTCGAATGTTTTATGATAAGCTCCGCGAAAAATCCAACCACGCCAACACCCAATCCAACAGCCAAAATTATCCACGCGGATCGCATGTCATCAAAGTCGAGGTTCACTTTACACGGAAAGTCCACCTTCGCACTTCGACCAAGAAACTCAAAACGAATCCGATCCTTCCACTGCTGCTTCCAAAGGTTGAATAGTCCAGCGTCGACGAGTATGCGATGAATGAATTGAAATGTTTTCAAAAATGGGTCCCGTTTATGCGTTTGGTAAAGCTCGGGACCTTCGTAAAACTCGTAACCGAGCAGCACATAAAATGGCTGCCGTTGCTCGTAGTCAAAGGACACATCGTGCATCACCTCAGCGATGTGACTGGGCCAAAGCATGCAAGCATCGGCGACTTTTTCGGCAAAAAGACCTTTATCACTGTGCACAGCCAGTTTCCCGACGATCGAATGCCGAGCGTAAAAAGGATCGCTGTTCAAATTTACGTAGAACTTGAGGTGGGACCGCTGCAGGTCTTCCAACGTTTTGATCCGTTGGATTGAAGGGCGTTCCACCATGAGGGAGACGATTTTGGTCTCGAAAGCATTTGTCAGAAAGAACATCACAATGATCAACGAGAGAAAGGCGACTTTCTCGAACCGACCTGCTCGATGAAGATTGTGTCGCTCGAAACCGCAAACCGCCAGCAGGAAGGGATCGTTCCGGAACCTATTGGGAAAAAGGGTTGTTACAAGCCCAGCTGACGTCAGGATGATTGTCAATAAAAGCCAAAGTTGCCATGTAAAAGGCAGCAGCAAGAGCTCAGCAATGTTCAACGGCCTGTCTCTGGGAACGGCGATTTTTGAAAATGTAGGAAGTCCCGTAAAGAGGTGGTCGAAGTCCCGTGGAAAATTATCATCGTTGAACATAGGCTCCAGTATAATGTCGGCGAGATATTGGCTATCGTTGCATGCGTTTAAGCACTGTATAAGCTGTACACCGTGCAGATCACCACAAGAATGTTGGCGCTGAGAAGCCACGGTGTTGAGAAACCGTGCCGTTTCGTCCATCCAGTGGACGTTCCACGTGTAGGGAACTGTAGAGTATTCATTAAAGTACGTAATGTTTCGTCCCGTGTAGAAGCGAGCACCCAACGAGAAAAGATAAATTGGTTGAATCGACTTTGAATACTTCCAACACCAAAAAGAATTGCACAAGTGACCGTGCATCGTGGTGCTGTCCATAAAAACAGGGTGGTTGAACCCACTGCCGCGGACCGGTTCGTCTATTACTCTTACCAAAAGCTCATCTGATTGATTCACGAACACGAGCACATTGGTTGCTGGATTAAACAGTCTCAATGTGAGCACCAAACTCCGAATTGTTTCGGGATGTCCCAGGTGAACAGCGTCATTGCCTGCATGAATAAGCAGTACCGACGGATCCCTGGGCAGCTTTGGTCGGTCATCCTCGTAAGATCCACTGATTACGTACTTGACGACCTGATCCAGCTGAGGAGACTTCAAGATGGCGCCCAGAATATTATCGAACGTGTGCTGTAGTGTAAGGTCGTAGAAAACACAGCTCAGCACTCCCGAGTCAACACGCTTAAGGTACGCGATTGTTCTTAGCACGTAATCCAGTGCTTCCAGATTGAAGGAAACGGTTACTTTTGTTGTGTACAGGATCCACAAAACACATCCGGTCAGCTTCATGCTGACGGTAGGATTGATTAGATTTGAGTGTTTTGCGTTGAAATTTCATTTCATCAAGGTGATGTTCATAATGGATTCGCAATAGATTCCTGCAAGCGCTTTGCGATAAGCTCACACCCAATCGAATGCCGACAATCATCCAGGCAGATTTCACGTCGTCGAAATCCAGTGTCAACTGACCAGCGAAAACCTAACGTCTTCCTTCCACTGCGGCTTCCAGTGGTTCATGATTCCGGCCTCGACCAGCAGGTGATGTGTGTGGCAAAATACTTCCAGCAGTGGATTGGATTGCGCGCCGAAGTTGTGAACAGCTCCCGACCTTCGTACATAGCATAGAATTAAAGCGTCCAAATTCCAGTCCCGAGAAAAAAAAATTCCCGGGATTTCCCGGAAATTTCCGAAATTTAAGCGAAAGTATACATTTTCCTAACTTTTTGGCACCAATGTTTTAAAAATTTAGGATAAATAACGTTACTTAATCCACCCTTAGGTGGTTGTTGCCTTCCTCACATTTAGAGGGTAATGCTATCCAAAATAGATACACAAGGGCGGACCTTTCAGTGTTCTATCAACTTGATTCATTATTCATACCATCAGATTGGGTAGTCAGATCTTCATAATTCAGGGCACTTATGTGCTTATAACTCTTGATAGAGTTGTCAGATCTGTAATCTACTAAACTCGTTGGAAAGGTCTTTTGATGACCTATCCAATGACAACGTTTTCATCGAAATATATGAGATCCGGCCTCTAAAAAGTTTATAAATAACACTTAAGTGCGCATAACTTTTGCTAGTGTTGTCAAATCTTCAATCTTTTGAACTCGTTGGAAAGGTCTTTCGAATACCTTTCTAAAAATTTATAACATGACGGGGTCTCTTACAAAATCCACCCTTATTACAATCTTCCGGACTTTTGCTAAAATCTTTTTTTTAGCATAACTTTTGAAGTACTTTACTGAACATTATAATTTTCAATAGCGATTTATGGGACCCCAAGACGGATCGAATGATACCAATACGGTCCAAATCGGTTCAGCTAGTGCCGAGATAATCCAGTGCAAATTGTTTTGATCAACATCCCACCACACACACAGACATTTGCTCAGAATTTGATTCTGAGTCGATAAGTATACATGAAGGTGGGTCTAGGAGGTCAAATTAAGAATTTCATTTTTCGAGTGATTTTATAGCCTTTCCTCAGTAAGGTGCGGAAGGCAAAAACATTGTCAACGAAAATTATTTTTATAGAGCAATTCTTTACGAAATCGTTTTTTTTTTCATTTTAATTTTTAATTTTCCCAAAGAAGCCATTTTGCATCATTAGTTAGTCCATATAATTTTCCTTGCGAATTTGTCCATACAAAAATGATTTATGAAAATGCAAAAATCTGTATCTTTTGAAGGAGTTTTTGATCGATTCGGTATCTTCAATGTTGTAGGTATGGATGAGGACTACACTGAAAAAATGATACACCGTAAAACGTTTTTTGGTGATTTTTATTTTCATTTTTTGCCATCGAAACTTGATTTGCAAAAAAAACACTCTATTTGTCTATGTTTTACAACTCTAACCCAAACAACCCACCATTTTCTAATGTCGATATCTCAGCAACTAATGGTCCGATTTTTGATGTTAAAATAGGAAACATTCGTGAAATTTTCCGATCTTTTCGAATAAAATATTTTATTTTATTTTTAAATCAAGACTAACATTTCAAAATGGCCAAACATGCAATATTTTGTCCTTTTGAAATGTTAGTTTTGATTTAAAAAAAATCTGAGAAATATATGGACCGATCAGTCTGACGGTAGAATAAAATCGGGCTGACCAGGGCCGATCTGGGCGTTTAAATTTTCAGCGGATTTTGATGAATTTAGCGATTAGTTTTGATTCTTTTTTAAGATATTGAAGGATATTTTTAAATAAAAAAAATCTCAGTTAAATTAGGTTGACTGTACCGCAAATTTCTCTAATAAAAAATTCCACGAAATTGAACTGTCCTAAATACTTTATTGCATTTTATACTGAATTCTAAGCACGAATAACAAGTTTTTCCCATTTTACATAAAATTTGTTCAACCGAAATCGCCTATAAATTTGGAGATTTTTTTAATAGTGTTTCAAAAACACATACTATTTATTATTTACAAACTTATTTTCTCTTAACCTAGTGGAAAACTGTCCAAAGAGTCTGTCCACTTTGAAAAGTTTAAAATAATGACTTTCACTATAGTTAACTAACTTTTAAAACTTTTCAAAATATTATGAAAAGTTCTTCTTGAGGTATTTCGAACACTTCTCTACCACGGTCATTATGATTCTAAACCATTCCGTACGTGTTTTAATTGTACTCTTCATTTTGCGGAAAAATCGCAAGCCTTTCAAAGTCACCCCGTTTTACGGTATCTTTTTCAGTATCTGTACCTGTACACAACTATCCTTAAATATAACAAATTATCGTACCGTAAAATTGCCGTGAAATTCCATTGTATTGAAATTTGCATGCCGCGTAATTTCACAATGTTTGCCGTGAAAATTATTATTGCAATTCATTGTACCTAAAAAAATCTTCATGGAAAGAATACTTAATGGGTTTTTTTTCAAATACCCATAACCTAGAAAATATTTTACAAAGAGATTTTTAATTCATTTTATTTTTAAAATTTTCTTTATATTTAAAAGGAGGCGCGCGATACTTCTCAAATCTTCACCTCAAACGAAACTGATCGTGCGCCCCCATCAAAACATATAAAAAGAACTTAAAATTGAAAAAAAACAAAAATCAACAGGTAAAATATTTTCTAGCTCGCGGATATTATAAAAGCTACCTTTTCAAGGGGAATTTTTTAGGTACTTTGCAATCATAATCACCTTCCGTCATATTGGCGTGGGCTACATCAGGATCAGGGAAAATTTCGTACCGGTTGAGTAATATTTGAAAAATTAATTAAAATCCTATTAATTTTTTAAACATTTTTAAAGTCTTTTTAGGTACTTAAATCTCGAGATTTGATCAACGATAATTTACAACGATATCAAAATATACATTAACATATATATCACATATTCAATGATTATTTCAAAATTAGTTGCATTTTTTTATATTCCTTGTCAGAATTTGAATCGCGAAAATATGATTTTTTTGTACTTTTTGATAAATAAACAAACAATACGCGCACGTTGAGCTTCAAGTAATAAATTGTTAAAATCGTTGATCATTTGATGGAAAAGTTATACAGCCAGTTTTTTTCCGATATCCAAAAACAGTGGTTGTTTTTTTTGTTATCTTTTTAGCTTTTTTACCGAATTCGGTAGTTGAAAAATCGGTAAACCGTCTGTCAAAATAAACTTATTTGTACCGAAAACCGGTAGTAAGATGAACTTCTTTACCGAATTTCGGTAAGAATTTACCAAATTCGGTAGTTTTCAGTTTACCGAACTCTTCAGAAGTTGAAAAATTGGTAAACCTTACCGAATTCGGTAGAAAAATCTAAGTGAAAAACTTTTTTCCTGGAATATTATTCGGAGTGGAATATGACTGTGTTACTGGATAAAATTTGATCAAATTTGAATTGAAAGGGTACATAAATATAGGCAAAAGCAGTGTTGGTATTCTCGCGCTCACGCGAGAAAAATTCCTCTCTCTCTCTGCCGAGAGAAACTCACCGATTGCCCGTGCTCTCCTCCGCTCGCGAACGGGCTTTCTCGCGAGCCAGAATTGGCATTCGTAAGCTGAACGACATGCGACATCTAGTGTTGAGTAGCAGAACAGAGCGAAAAATGTCGATTGAAATTTCCGCCCTTTGAGGTTATGTATGCGAATTCTGTTTTGTTAAATTCCTGCGTTCAAAACAACTTTAGAGCAAAAATTCGAGCTGATATTTTGTTAACTTTTGATGCTCTGTCATTTTAAACAATCGTATTCTTTCAAAATATTTTTTTTTAGATTTTTTTATTGCGTTAATTTATAGAGGGCAAAAAGTTTACACTCGTACTACTTGAATTTTTTCTCAAAAGTTGTTCTAAGAGCTGTAAATTCAATTTTTAGTTTGCATTCCTATGTAACCGAACAGCGAAAATTCTTCATTCGTCATTCTTCGATGTTTGCGTCATCTGTCGGAATTTTTGAGCTTTTAATCGCGAATTGCCAGAACGCGAACGTAAATGCGAGCGCGAGCGAGAAGAGAAAAGTACTACAAGTTCTCTCCCTCGCTCGCGAGTGAGAAATGCTTTCCTTCTTCTCGTTCGAATTTCAACACTGGCGCATTAAGGAAGCAGTCAAGACCCAATTGAATATTGAGTGAGAGAGGACTAACAGGTTATCATTAAGTGATCATAGTGAAATTACACAATTAGAGCTTTCCAATCACAATCGCTTCAACTTTCGGTCAAGTAATGCAAATTTCGCGACCAATTTCTTCCTAATTTCCGTAGTTCATTTCATTTTGACTCGTTTTCAAAGTCTTCAAAAACGATCAACCAAACCCCCACCCTACTCACAGTTAATCCCCCTGGTACGACCGGTGCTACCGTGCGCTCGACTTTGCGTTCGCGGCCATGTTTTGACAGGTGTGAACCATTAATTGTCCGTCGTTCACCGGCTCACCGTCTACAGTCAGCCACGCTGGAGATTAGGATCATTTAGGGTCTTAGTCCAGATTCGATTCCGGAGGGGCCCGGTGGAGGGCTACCGGTTTTACAGCCACGGCTTAAGCCCTTCGGCGACTCATTTCCGAACGTCACGAGCAGCACTCCGGGAAGACCCCCGCTGCTGCTGCTGGCGGTGCACGGAAAGAAATTTGAATGCGTGAAACTTTGTTCATAAACTGGCCACCCGTTTTCTGGACAGCTCCGACGGGACGCCGCCACCGATTCCTTCTGCGAGGTAGAGAGCTGTAAATTAATTAAAATGTAAAAGTGGAAATTCTTGGGAAGTTGCGACTGCTGCTGCTGGCCGAGCAATCAGCTCTCAGAAATGGTTTGCTATTAAGAAGTTATCACTGACGGACGGGGAGAGTCCGTGGCCCGGAGGTGGACAGGCCAATAATTGATTGCCCCGCGGCGACTCTAGGAGGTCGACACGCCGCCGCTGCGTGGTTCATTAAGACCTTTTGAGCGATAAACATAAACTTTTGAGAGGAGCAATGCATCGTACGAGAGGAGGTTGGCTGGTCAACAAGGGGGGCGCGAGACCCCCTTTTTTGGGAAGACCAATGCAATATCTGCGAAATGACCGCAGAACAGAAGGACGACTCGAGGGCGAGTTGCTCAAGAAAAAGGTTGGCATCAATTGGGAGATAAGAAACTCAAAATGGCTCCAACCATCAACTCCGAAAGTCTCGAACCTTCAGCAAAGAGTGTCTCGAAAGTGCGAGATGCAGTTCACCCCCTGGGACGGTTAATGTTGAACTCGGCGGCAATTAGCACAACAGTCGCTCGCATGTCGTCTGACACAGATAAATATGCCACTGGACTGTGTTGCGACGAACTGCTCGCTGCTCTCTAAACTGACAGAGCCGCGCGAAACTTTGGAGCAAGCAAAACTTTAAACTGAAGAAGAAAGAGTTTGCGGGGCGGAGTTGTAAAACAAATTGCAGAGTATTAATTTCGCGGGTTGGCTTGGCTGATGATGGTCGGTTGGGACTGACAGCGGGGACACATCAGCTGGACGTTAAATGACGAAATTTGGCTAGCTGAAGGTCGTCCGCGGCGGCACCCGAAAGTGATTGATTGATTGATGATGAGCTGGGAAAGGGCGGAATCGCGTTTGGTTGGGGAGATGGGAATTTCAAGGTTGTCTGGAAGTACTTTCAGATGCGGTGGGATCTAATGTCATTTTTGCGTAGTATGGTTTAGTTGATCGAGAAAATTATTTAAAAAAAAAGTTTATGAAAAAACGTGGCTGGAGCCTTCCTCAAATTAACCCTCTACAACCCAACCCCGCCTTTAGACGGGTTTCGATCTAAAAAATCGCAAAATAATCGTTTTCAACCAATTTTTGATCTTTGAAAAGCATTGGAAAGAAGAACTCTTAAAATTTTTGAAAATGTTAGGGTTGAAAGTTTTATTTGTTTTATGAGACTTTGCCAATGTAGGGGAAAAATACCCTTTTTAATCAAACAGCTATCTTCGTCATATGGAGAGTTTGATGCTCGATTTAAGCTCCAAAAAGACTGTTTAGGCTATAAACTTACCAGCATCAGCACCGCCTCGAGTAAGCACGCAAATTTATGCCATTTACTGGCCAAAAAGATCAAATTTAATGCACTTTTGATCATAATTTCTATTTTGCGAGACCATTTCTCATCATTTTGGTGGCACACACATCCACACGCAAGATCAGAGGTTAACTGCTTAACGAATGTCGCCATCAATATCATTTCACTTGCGCTAACGATTTCAAAGCGCTTAAGATATAAAATTGCTTCCAACTACCGGCAACATGTTCATTTGAGCATTACTTAGCCACTCACTTGAAAAATAATCCCGAAAAATGTAAATAATTAGCAAGCACCATCAAAAAACAAACGCGCAAAGTCTTTTGATGTTTCAATTTTGACGACCCATTCCAATCGAAGGCTGAAGAAAACCGAGCGAGGAGCGAAGGCAAATAAAGAACAAAGGGTGGCCACCAACACCACCAACACGCTGGTGCAGCGCTTGTTGGAGTGAGCAAGTGCTGCCAGGAAACTTTCGCTATAAATGCTACTTTTCGTGAGTGTTGGCTTAAAATTTCATCAATTTTGGCAGCACTAAGCAGACTCAAAAGAGCGCTGGAAGAAAAAAAGAACTAAGCTGAAAATAGAAAAATGGGCGTGGCCCAATGCACTCGACTGATTAGAATGCGTTTTTGAAATATTTTTTTAAATGCTTGTAAAAGGAATAGCATAACTTTTAATAAAAGTGAAAATAAACAGAAATGTTCACAAAAAGTTGCTCTACTCGTTGGTGTACTTTGTTTTAATGAATTTCAAGGAACAATCCAGATTATCCAGCATCATTCTAACACGACCGCTTATTAGGCTTAAATTGGGCATATTTCCTCTATGCAAAAATGTTATTTTTTAGGGTTCATTTTGGCCATCTTTCAGCAATTATTTTTGAAAATCAAACGCAAAAATATTACTTGATTTTTTAGGTTGTAACGATAGTAGGGGACGAAAACAAAGAATTCTTGAAATTGAAATTCTAATTTGGGTCAAAACCGATTTTTTCGAAAGTTGACAACTTTATCTCAAGACAAAAAATGTATTATTTTTTCAACTGACGTGACCTTGATCAGAACTAGTAAATTTTTTAGATGTCAAAATAAAATATTTGGTGTTTTTTTAAATTTAACTATTTGTCACTGAATCTTGATAGCTTCGCTTAGCTTAGCTTAACTTGGTTGACCGTACTCTAGCCGAGCATGTAGCTCGCAATAGCTAGGTTGGCGCCGATAAGGAAAATAAATGCGTCAGGAATGTGCCGAATGACACATCACCATTCATTTGGAACTATTTGTCACTGAATCTTGATCTGCAAAAAAAAAAACACTTTTTTTTTAAATTTGGTCCGATTTACACTGTTAAAATATGAAACATTCATGGAGTTTTCCGATCTTTTCGAAAACAATATTTTCAAAAAATTTAAATCAAGACAAACATTTCAAAAGTGTGTAATATTGAATGTTTGGTCATTTTGAAATGTTGGTCATGATTTAAAAAATATTAAAATATTATTATTTTCGAAAAGATCAAAAATTTCACGAATGTTTCATGTTTAAACATTGGAAATCGGACCATTAGTAGCTGAAATATCGACGTTAGAAAATGGCGGGATGTTTGGGTGAGACTTAGAAAACATCAATTTTCCTGTTTTTAAACCTTTGCATGGCAGTATTTCAGCAACTAAGGGTCGTATCAACAAAGTTATAAAAAGCAAAAAAGAGTGAATTATGTCTGCTTTTCAAAATTATTTTTCTCAAATATAGGCAAACATGTGCACTAATTAAAAAATGAAATTCTTTTGATTGCAAATTTGATTTTACATCGAAAAATGAAGTTGAAAATTTTTTGCGACCAATGCTTCGGTTTTTTGAAAAAAAAAAAAAAAAATCAGTATTGATTCAAAAAAGTATAACTCAGTCGAAAATTATTGGCTCATTTTGGAAATTTCAGAAAAATTGGCATTTGATGTCCTCTAAATTTTAGTGACAAAAAGTGAAATTAAAAATAACAAAAAAAAATTCATCGTGTATCATTTTTTTTAGTGTACAGTATGGCCCATGACAAAATGCGACATGTGCATTTTTTCACAGAAAAAATGGTGCCATTCTTAAATTTATTTAGGCCGATGCAAATATTTAAAAAAGTTTTTGTCCTGGCCGAGGTCAAGGGGGGGGCAAAAAAATAAAAATTTAAATAACAAGCCATAGTCTTCACATTTAAATGAAAAAAGCGTTTTAAAATGCATTTTACACTAGTTCAGTTGTTTTGCAATCATTAGTTTTCAAAAAATCTAAGATCTGTCAAAAACAAAAATTGTATCGAAAAAAAGATTTTGCATCGAAAATTTTCAAAAAATCTTTAGATTTTTTAATAAACCCAAACATGCTAAAAATGATTTTAAACGCAGGAGAATGTATTTTAATTTGATTTCAGCGGGTTGCACTTGAATTTTCATTGAAATTTTGAAGTTTATTGTAAAAATATTTTTTTTGCCCCCTGATTTTTCGGGCCAATTTTGAAGGGGGTGACAAAAACTTTTAAAAATATTTGTACCAGCCTTAACAATCTGATTTTTTATGTATTATGGTGTTAGTTTAGTATGTTTTGAAGATATCGTCATGATAATTTTTTGCAGTTCACCAAAACTGTGTACAGACGGTCTACAACTATGAATGTGTTTTTGGAACAATATTTACCCTAATTAAATAATTTATATTTCAAAAACGAAACAGTTTAAAATATCCAACAATGTACGCAAAGCATCATTAGAAGTCCTTCTTTAATACGCCCAATCAAGAAAGTTTTTTAATTTTGTTAAAATTGGTAATTTGTGTGAAAAATGCCATTTTGGTTATTATTTTGTGTGATTCTGTCAAAATAAATCAATAACTTAAAACCGTTGTCGATGGCTCAAAAGCGTGCCCAGCGGCTCTATATTGTTAAAAGTCACATCAGAGCATCTGTTAATATCAATTACCATCATTAGTAGCATTTGTTTTTTATGTTGAAACATTGCAGGCTCCAAAAAATACCAAAAATTGATGCATTTTCAGAATCGGGATATTTTTGAAAAGTTCACTATTTTACTATAACTGGTAAATAGAATGCGTAAAATTCGGTGGAACTAACTCTAAAAACTCTCAAAAACAGTAACCTTGAAGGCTGTTTACTTTTTAGTCCATAAAAATACCATAATAGGCTATCCAGGTCGACCAACATGAAAAAAGTATGTTTTTCTTTATATGGCCTGGGCGTAAAGCAAATTGTAAAATTATAAATTTCAATGAGCTGTAACTTATTTTATGCTAAGGGAATGATTTTAAAGGCATTGCTTGTTTGTTTTGAACCTATTTAACATGTACACAATTTTTAAACAATCTTTCAATTACAAAAACTCTTGACTTTGACAAACTTATTTTGTTTTTTTTTTAATTTCACCAAGCTATTTATGATTCTTAGGAAAAAAGTAATTTTCAAAAGTATCGAAAAATTAAAAAAAAAGCTTTTAAATATACAGCAATTCCCCACGAAAACAGCATCGGGCTCAAAATTTTTCTGGGGTTCCCTGGCCGAAATAATTAGACCCTTATTTTTTTGTTTGGCCATTAGGGTGACCTACGCCGTGTTAGGGTGGTCTGAAAAATGGCCATTTTCGTAGATTTTCGCAAAAAACACTTTTTTCGAAAAATCATTACTCCTCGCCATTTTAACCGATTTCAACTGTCTTATACGCAAATGAAAGGTGATAAGTTGGCCTTTCAAAGAAAAATAATATTAAGTTTCAAAAATCTAGCCTAATATAAAAAAGGGCGTGTGAAACTTAAAAATGCCGTTTTGACGGTGTCTGGACCAAGGAGCCTATGTCTGGAAATATTTTTATCGGATTCTCCGGACATTTTTACATAGTATACTAAAAAATGGAAAGAGTTCATTTACAGGATTCCGAGATATGATTTTTTGAAAATAAAATCCGTGTTTTTTTGTCGCGCCGCGCGCAAAAAAACGGAGAATGACGAAATTGGCAAAAAATCAACTTTTTTCACTTAAACTGCGATAACTTCAAAATTTCAGCGATGACCTATACATGTCTGGAAACCAAAAGTTGCGTCTTTTAATTACAAAAATTTTGGTACCCAAACATCTATAGGTCATTGCTGAAATTTTAAAGTTATCGCAGGTTTAGTGAAAAAAGTTGGAACCCCCAGAAAAATTTTGAGCCCGATCCGAGCACTTTTGTTTTTTTCCATGCTGTTTTCGTGGGGAATTGCTGCATAATTTTAAAAGTGTACAAATCTATAGATTTGTATTTCAATATGGTTAGAGCCCATTTCTGGAGTTATTTTTAAAAATGCACAATAAACCATTTCTATTAAATTTTTTAGTGTTTTTGCATATACCTTAAGTTAAAGGTATTCAAAACACCCAAAAAGTAAGACAAAAAATATATAATTTGGCTTGTTTAAAAAAACAGATTTTGGTTTGTAATAACTCTCAAGTTGCAATTATGCGTATAGAATATGAGAATATGAATTCGTCACTATGCACTCCGATCTGTGTTGCTATTGGGATGGTTTTATACGGATGGGTTATTTTACAAAATTAACAGGAATGCTCGATGTGAACAAAGTGATCATATTTGTCAAATTGCAATTGAGAAAATTCATGAAAATTAAATGCCACTAATTTGAAATTGCTAACGCTGGGCTTACGATTGAGGATGATAATTTGTATCTTTTGTCAACAGTCTTGACAGGAAGTCCAACCCTTAAAATCCTCACTAAAATTTTGCAACACAGGTGTTATGCAACCCCCTCCAAATTACCTCAAACCAATTTCAAAAACCACCTTCGTAAAATTGCGTCGGAGTTCAACAACCGCCCACTTGGAATCCGGACGGTCCACCAAAACCGACACAAATTACCCCGGCCAAAGACCGTTTTTCCACCCAATCATCCCAAATTAGTCAATAATTTACATTTCGCTCGAAACACTTTCCCTAGCAGCACACAGCGCTAAGAGAAAGAGAGAAGGAGAAAGAAAAGAAAGACAAACGATGGCAATCATAATTTACAGACTCATTCACGTGGGTTTAGCGTCGGGAAGAAGACACCTAATGTTTCCTTAAAATTTTATTGGCCTGTCGATCCAATTTTCACGCTGCGATTAGTCGCGATTTGAGCTTTTTTTCCGCCCTCCCACAAGCCTCTGTAGCTATCGCCTGTCACTTCATAAATTTCCACCCACGTGTTTCACACTTTCCACTATCTATAAACTGTCCCCAGTTTACGACCCCGAAACCGTTTTTCGATTCTGAGTCAAATTGAGAACGACCGAACGGAGACGATAAAATTAATTAAAGCTTCCTCCTTCGGACGACTCGCTCGCAGGTCAATCGAGCTCAATAACTCACCAAGTGGTGGTCGTTATAAGCCCGCTGGCAGCTGTCTCCGGAAGAGCTGATTGTAAATAAAACAAAAAATGAGGAAACATCTGTTTCCAGCTGGGAGACTAGGCTTGGAAGACGTCAATACGATTTATTGGACCAATTTGTCCAATAGATGGATTGACAAATGTAGGGCGCGAAATTTGGACGAATAAATTAGCAAAAATTGGGAACAAATCGAATACGAATTTGTAAAAAAATGATCATGATGATCTACTCTGAAGTCCAAAAGCTCCACAAGTTATAATATTCTCTTCCTTACAAAAAAAAAATGGCTCATTATGCAAACCTGGGCCCACCCCTAAACCCTCCAGGGTTCAACGACATCTGACCGTGGTCATAAAACAAATCGGCCAACCATCGATCCGACCATGCCCGAGAGTTCCTTCTCGCACCTTAACCGAAACCGAGCCCGCTGGCATACAAATCACGGATTATAAATGCACACTATTTGCGCTGAGGACGTCCTCTTCGAGAAATTCCCCAAGCACCAGGGATAATTCTCGACAACTCAATCGAAACGAATTGATTTACGACCACCCCGGCCGAGGGAACCCAGGGAGAGTGTGTGTGTGTGTGTCATGTCCGAAGGGAAATTGCAAAACTTCTTTTTTTTTCAAGATCGATCCGATGGCCTCGGGGTGGCCACTCTCAAGTTCACGTTCTATGAGCAATGAAGGTTTTCTTGTATAGAGTTGTTCAGTGTTGTGTTTTTATGGGAGGTGGCGTAGCGAAAGCTAATCCAAATGTTGGGAATGTATTGGGAAAACAGTTGCGTTTGCGAGTCGTGCGAGAGTGGGAAAATGACGAACATCTGCATTTTAAATGACCAAGAGCTAATAAAAAAAACTATTAAGATGGAACTGAAACGAATGGCATTATCGAACTCAGTTTTGTTCATGCAATCACTGTTAAATTTATATATTTATACTTATTTGTCCATCTTTCTTTACTTATTTACTATGAAACAGAAATTTTGTCAATAAATTTTAGCTATCTTTTGATTGCCAAAAATAGTTATTGACAAAAATTAAACCCTAAAATATCACTTCAATTCGAAATTATTTTTTTTTCCAAGCAACTTTCCAAAGAAATATGACAAAAACAGAACTCATGACCAATTGGTTACCTTCGGCAACGCTGTAGGTTAAGTAAAGACAATTCAGAGAAAAAATAAGCACACTGAAAAAATACCAATTTTTGAATTCACACGAAAATCGCTTTGCACCAAAATCCTTTTTTTTATTTTCATGTTCATATTTTCAGCTGATAATAAAACATCTTTTGAATTATGACCAGGCAAGTCAAACAATATTTGGCAGTGCTGCTGAATAAATAAAAAAATGCAAAATTTGCTCCAAAATCTTATTTTAAGTGGATTTATTTGGAACACACATTAAAAAAATCTATTAGCCCTCTAATGCCCATTTTTTTTTATAATTTTGCAATGATCAGAAAGTCTAGATTTTTGTTTGAAAGGGTCTTTTAAACATATAAAACGCAATAGATTATAGGACCTCATAAAAAAATGCTTTTTCAAAGCTGTCACAACCGCTATAAAACCTATCAGCCAAAACCAACATTTAAACCACTAAATTGTAACAGCCTCCCCAGAACCCCGATAAACCTCTGTTAAAACCCAAAAGGAGTTCAAGGCTTTAACATTGAATCTTAACAACCTCCTTAAAGCCTTCATAAAACCTTCGTTAACACCCAGTTAGGAGTTATGGAAAATGACATTTCATACGTCTTCAAACGTCTTATGCCAGACAGATTTCATTTTAAAAAAATGTCTTTGTGTTGCCAAATGATATAATGGAGATGGTTTGCGAAAATGGCGATGACGAAATAATATATATTGGAGGTAATTATAATAATTTGAAAGATTAATTCCCGAAGTAGCTGACTTAAATTCAGCTCAATTAAATTTTTATCGATAAATGTGGGGATGATAGAGCCAAAAAATCAACTCGCTTCATCAAAAAAAAAATCTGTAGTAATTACATTTTTTTTAAATATTTTATACTAGTTATGGCAGAAATTCATCATAAACGTGTGTTTTCATCAATTGCTATTCAAGTTTATTGCTTTTTCTACTTTTTCTACCAAGATGGGCGATCCGTTTATCGACATATTTATGCATTCCTATTTGGCCGCGTTTAAAACTTTTTTAGGAGCTTATGGTTTTAAGTAAGCTTTTTGCATGCCCAAAGGCAATTGACAGCTACAACACCCTTGGTTTTAAAAAAGCATGAGATAAAACCATTAGGCATGACATTGCCAGCGGGTTTTCAAGACTCTCTCAAAACTTTAATAAAACCTTACTGAAAGCCATTTGGCTTTTATTGCCAACAGGTTTTACTTCCTAGGCATAAAACCATCTTAGAATCTTTAAATCAGCTCATGCTTATTGGTTGCTGTGAAAGCCAACATAAAACTTACAAACAATCAAGATGCTACCATAAAACCTTAATACAACTAGGTGGTGGCCAATTGGTTTAAAAATGTTACTGGGAGTAGAAGGTTGGACAACAAAAAACTTTACTTGTCTTGTTTTTTTGTTTTCCTTGTTTCATTTTAAGTATTTTTATTTTCATATATACACGGATAGAAATCCTGTCCGGGAAATCGACAACATTGTTCTCGATTCGTTCTGAAATTCGTTTCAGAATGTTGTCGACCAGTCGTCCGGTAACATTTGCATCAAAATCGAGAACAATGTTGTTGATTTTGAGTCGTCACGGTTGGTGACGCCTGGCAAAACAGAAAGCACGCAGCCATCCCGAACGATTTATTCGGTTTTGAATTGACCGTTGGATTTGGTTTTGAATTGACCGTTGGATATTTCTTTTGGTTCAGTAAAACAGTTGATTCGTTTTTTTTTATTTATTGAGGCAAAAAATACATCATTAATTAAAAAACTACTATTTGTGTGTGTGTGTGTGTGTGTGTGTGTGTGTGTGTGTGTGTGTGTGTGTGTGTGTGTGTGTGTTTGTAATATGGGAATACAAGAAATTTAGGAATTTGGGAATATGGGAATTTAGGAATTTGTGAATTTGGGAATTTGATAATTTGGGAATATGGAAATTTGGGAATTTGGGAATTTGGGAATATGGGAATTTGGGATTTTGGGAATTTGGGAATTTGTGAATTTGGGATTTGGGGATTTTGGGAATTTACACGGAACAAAAACCGGTTTGCGGAATCGCAAACTTTGCTTCCGATTTGCTCTACCAATCGCAAACCTCCGTTTACACCCGTCAGCAGGAAGCATTGCTTCCAATATCGCAAACGGCGATTTTCGATATCGCAAACGTAACGCCGTAACGCATGCCTGCCAAAAGTACGCAGCACGCAGCCACTACAATATTTTCTGTTTTGAATTGACCGTTGCTTTTCAAATTTTGGATGGAAATAAGAAGAACAAGAAAAGGTTTCAATGTTTTTATTTATTCATAATTCAAAACAAAATCAAAGCAATTGTTTGAGTGGTTTACTACGGAATTTTGGGTTATTCTGATCTAGTTGTCCTGGATGTCCGCGGGGCAGCAGGTTACTGCTGGGCGTCGGTGCCGCCGTTAGCATGTTACTCGGCGTCGGGGCCACCCGGATAGAGGTGCTGAGACCGGTGAAGCGTGCTCGGGTCGTCGATTTGGCTGATTTCCAGCGTCGCGCAACGAGCTGGCACGTCCCTTGAGCGGATTCGCGTACCGCCAGAAGCCCTGGAGGTTGACCGCTGACTCGAGAATCGACTTGAGCGGAGTGGCCTCCACTAGAAGACCGTCCGCCTGGAACAAGTTCTCAGAATCTCTGCCAGCAGTCGGATCTGTGAAGGTGTTTGCCGAACTCACGGTGCAACTGCGAGCCGTACGAAAGCCGACTGCGAAAGAGAACACCAAATTAAATTTCAATATTATCATTCCTCGACTTTTCTAGAACTAAAAAAAACTCTGAAATTCGAAAAAATTATTGTAAAAACGGAATCGGGCCCAAAAATTCTCAAAATTTCTTAAAAATTATCAAAAATTCTTAAAAATTCTCTATAATCCTCGAAATTTTTCTAAAATTCTCTCAAATTATATAAAATACTCTTAAATTCTCTTAAAATTCTCTTAAATTCTCTTAAATTCTCTAAAATTCTCTAAAATATTCAAAAATTTTCTAATATTCTCAAAAATTCTCAAAAAAACTTCAAAAATTCTCAAAAATTATCAAATATTCTTATAAATTCTCTAAAATTCTCTAAAATTCTCCTTAATTCTCCTAAAATTCACCTTAATTCTCCTGAAATTCTCCAAAATTCTCTAAAATTCTCTAAAATTCTCTAAAATTCTCTAGATTTCTCTAAATTTTTCTAAAATTCTCTAAATTTTCTAAAATTCACTTAAAATCTCTAAAAGTCTCTAAAATTAAAAAAAAAAATTCAAAAAAATCTAAAAAATTCTTTAAAATTCTCTAAGATTCTCTAAATTCAATAAAATTCTCTAAAATTCTCTAAAATTCTCTAAAATTCTCCAAAATTCTCTAAAATTCTCTAAATTTTTCTAAATTTCTCTAAAATTCTGTAAAATTCTCTAAAATTTTCTTAAACTCTATAACACTCTCTAAAATTCTCTAAAATTCTCTAAATTTCTCTAAAATTCTCTAAAATTCTCTAAAATTCTCTAAAATTCTCTAAAAATCTCTGAAATTCTCAAAAGTTCCATAAAAATCGCTAAAATTCTCTAAAATTCTCAAAAATTCTCTAAAACTCTCTAAAATTTTCTAAAATTCTCAAAAATTCTCATAAATAAACAAAAATTGTTAAAAATTCTCTAAATTTCTCTAAAATTATCAAAAATTCTCAAAAAATCTCTAAATTCTCTAAAATTCTCAAAAAACATCAAAAAATCTCTAAAAATTCTTAAAAAATCTAAAATTTTATCTAAAATTTTCTGAAATTCTCAAAAAATCTAAAATATTATCAAACATTATCAAAATTTATCAAAAATTATCAAAAATTATCAAAACTTATCAAAAATTCTCTAAAATTCTCCGAAATTCTCTAAAATATCTAAAAATTCTCTAAAATTCTCTACAATTCTCAAAAATTCTTAAAATTATCAAAAATTCTTAAAAATTCTTAAAAATTCTAAAAATTTCTCTAAAATTCTCTAAAATTCTCTAAATTTCTCTAAATTTCTCTAAATTTCTGTAAATTTCTGTAAATTTCTGTAAAATTCTCTAAAATTCTCTAAAATCCTCTAAAATTTTCTAAAACTCTAAAAAACTTAAAAATTCTAAAAATTATCAAAAATTCTTGAATTTCTCAAAAATTCTCTAAAATTCTCAAAAAATATCAAAAAATCTTTAAAAATTCTCAAAAATTCTTTAAAATTCTCTAATATTCTCTAAAAAAATTCTCTAAAATTCTCTAAAATTCTCTAAAATTCTCTAAAATTCTCTAAAATTCTCTAAAATTCTCTAAAATTCTCTAAAATTCTCTGAAATTCTCTGAAATTCTCTTAAAATTCTCTAAAAATATCTAAAATTCTCTTATATTCTAAAAAAATCTCTAAAGTTCTCTTAATATCTCTAAAATTCTCTATTATTTCATAATTCTCTATTATTTCATAATTCTCTATAATTCTAAAATTCTAAAATTCTAAAATTCTAAAATTCTAAAATTCTAAAATTCTAAAATTCTAAAATTCTAAAATTCTAAAATTCTAAAATTCTAAAATTCTAAAATTCTAAAATTCTAAAATTCTAAAATTCTAAAATTCTAAAATTCTAAAATTCTAA